>NC_079379.1:25104275-25159275 GCF_021018895.1 Seriola aureovittata | reverse complement strand
CTCTCCACAACAAACACACCAGGAGATTAAACCAGGAGAAACTCTGAATAAAACAGTTTGATTTAAACATCAGAGATTCAGCGACGCTCTTCAGAGACACAGGACGTCTCCAGCAGCTGCAGCTGAGCAGCTTGTTTCTCTGATAAAGATCCAAACGTCCGACGACTAAAATCATCTGCTTCAAATAACGAGCTGAAAACCACTGAGGTGGAAAAAGTGTCTGTGGCTTAAAACTAAATAAAAGTCAATGCTGAGCTTCTGTCAGACAAACACACCGACACATGATCATACAGGATGTGATTGTTACCACGATTGAAATCACAGATTTGTCTGGTTTGAGAATTGATGGAAACATTTGGAACAACTTTAATTCATTGACTTCATTAACATAAAAATACTGCAGCTTTAAAATGATGTGGGTTCCACTTATTTCTACCTCATACAAAGACCTGAAGGTTGTTGTACCAAGATTGCCGTGTGCAGATGTGTGAAGATCTAAATGAAACATTAAAGGTCTGATTGGTGTCATCAAATTTTAAGACCTCATTCTGTCGGTGTGATACAAGCAACTTAGATTTTCTGAAGGCACCATTCAAATTTAAGACATTTAACCAATCTGAACACAAACAAACGGCTTTGGACGTGTTATTAATGATTTGATGGCGATTTGAAAATATGAAGCGAATCCCTCGTCTGTCTTCTCCTCAGTGAAGCCACGATTTTATAGAATCAGGAGAATCTTTTTCTACAAGTGGTGAAACGTGTCACAATCTACAGACAGAGCGACTGTCACAGAACAAAATAACAACCTGAAATGAATCTTTCAGGGCGACTTTCAGGGCGACTCGCTGTTGCATCAAGATGCAGCTCGTCGACATCTCTGAGATAAAACACTAAGTCTAATTAGCTAATAGCTAATTATTCCCATAAACGTGACAGAAATCAACACGGAGAAGAGTTAATATATGCAGAAGAGGAAGTCACCTTAACATGGTTGAAATGATAAAATAAAATAAAAAAATAAATAAAAAATAAAATATGTATATATATATATATATATATATTTTTTTTTTTTGCAATTATGCTGCAGGAGGATGAAGATCAGAGTGAGGAAGAACGCCGTGTTGTCATCTGCATTACAAGGGATCTAAAGGCGGGAACCCGGGACTGAATGAGGTCTGTGAAGTTTCCCGCTCAGCTCATTATTTCTCAGTGTAGAGGAGGAGAAACAAAGTGTGTAGTGTTTGTAAGCAGATGTATTTTTGCATCACTTGCCTCGTGTTTGTTCGTGATGCAGATTTGAATCAGTTCAATCTGATGTGAATGACAGGCGGCGTGATTCACCCCGGAGAACACACGGGTCGGAGACGAACAAAGAGTCCTTCTTCTTTTTTTCTTTTTGCTTCTTTCTGGATTTTCCACCTGAAATGTTTCATCATGATTTTCACTCAAAAGCACACGTCTTCATTAAAGCAGCCTCCGCCTCAGTAAGAGAACATATTCAGAGATGGCTATTTTAAATCTGTACTTCCTTACGTTCTGCTTCATGTTGAAAACCAAAGAGTTTCTGATTAAATAAAACAATCACATGTCGTGTGATTGTTTTTGGCTCCGGCTCAGAGACGACATGTTGTCACGACGAGTCGCCGACGAGCTCGTGAGTCAGCTGACACACGCTGAACCTACAGAGCTGCAGTGTACAGCAAACGTCTCCCAGCCTGATCACAGAAATCATGCAAATATTAAACAGTATTCTGAGAACTGCTTGTTAAAAACTGGTTCATCTGAATTCTCAAACTATTTCTTAAGTGTCAAGTTTTGAGGCGGGAGAGATTTTCATGTGTGTCGTTCACTGCAGTGAAAAAATAATTACATGTATAAAATTTCTTTCCAGAGTCAGTGTTCCCTCCATTTACTTCAGATTATCCGCATCAGTTTTCACAAGAACTATTTCCTCAGCAGAAAGTGGTTCCTGTATGAAAACTGCTCAGATTCTCCAGAGAAACAGGAAACAGGAAAGAGAAAGAGACAGAAAACTGTTCATTTCACAAGTTCTGTAAAAAGTGACTTGATCTGGCAAATATCGAACGTCACTTCAGTCAGAAACATTAACGCACTCGATGCCTAAATGCACTTGAACGCAACAATAAACACACCAAATCACTGGAGGGAAAAATACCTTTGAGACTTTGTGGTAATTGAACATGGGAGACGAGTGAAGCCTCCACACAGACGTCGAAGCGTTCCTCAGTTAGAAATATACAAATGTTGATTCTGACGGAGCAGAACAGAAAGAAAAGACACAATCAATGTTTCAAAAGAAAAAAGAAAAACTTTGTTTGATACTGAAAGATTGCTCTCAATTGATTCACTCCAAATAAACTGCAAGGCTTTTGTCTGTGTCTGTTTCAGAGAAAACCTCCACTGAGCCAGACAACATGGAGGAGTGACGTCAAACCCTGCTGAAGATTTCTGCTGCTAAAAGAACAACTTAAATGGAAATTAGTGATGTGTGGAAAAGCTTTTCTGTTGCCGCTCAGGTACGATCTGCTCAGATATGAAAACCGGGCACGCGGGACAAATTGCAGCATAAATCAGAGACAAGGTAAGCAAACCTGTCCTGCTGTGAGATTAATTTACCCCCACCTCCCTCCACTTCGCCCCCCAAAGTGCTGAAATATCTTTTCAGTGGAATTACACACAGAGAGCCGACATCGCTTCTTCTTCCTCCGAGACACGTCTCATCTAAATGCAGCTCAGTTTGATGGATCAGTGTTTTTCTCCAGTAGAAACTGAATCTGGAGAAACGTGTGAGTTACAGTCGGACAAACTTTAACATCCACCTCCTTCTATCATCTTGACTCATATGTTCATCCAGTCATTTGCTCTGTGATTAAATATTTTATACTCTTCATTGCACATTCATTAACAGTCCGTCACTGTCAGTCTTTTATAACTCTCCTCTCAAAACAGAAAGTCCAACATCAAACATCAGGCAGCAGCTACATGCACATACTGTACAAACCATCCTCCATGACCGATAACCTTCTGTCCACAATCAATAATCAATCCTATCACCTTCGAGTGTCAAAGTTCATTCGCAACCTCGGAAACAAATCAACTCAAGATCCCCTTACTTGTTTTAGTTATTGCGAGGCTTCTGACCACATCTCATGGTCTGTTGTCATGGACACAGCTCAGCTGTTTGTGGTACAGGATGACAGCATGGTGACAACTAGGCCGTCTCCATGACAACAAGTGGTTGAAAGCTGTAGTAAAAGCTAGTAAGTGGACCTTGAGATGAGATCATGTCGTCACAATCCTATTTTTCTAAATCACTGATTTCAAATCAAGTGTGAAATCCAGTAGATTCTGACAGGATTAATCTGTATACTAATAAAAAAATTCATCTCAAATTATGTATAAAAATGATCTTTCATATTATCTTTTCTATAATTTCATATTTTTATCAAAATGAATAAATGAATAATAAATAAATGTGGTTCTGGTGTGGGTCAGTGTTCCAGAGAATTTCAGACGCTTAGTGAAAGTGAAACCACCTGAAACCTGAGTGACGCTCAGAGACAGAACTCATGTGCAGAGGCAAAGCGCTGAGTGAATGTGTGAATGTGTGAATGTGTGAATGTGGCCTGCAGTGTAAAGCTCTTTGAATGGTCTATGAGACTAGAAAGACTCTATATAAGTTCATAGATTCACTATTTAAAATAGCTCTGGATCTGGAACCATCTCTGTGACTGTAGTGCTGTGATCAGCTGGACTTATAGAAAACTGACACTGACTTCTCGCACATGAGCGGCTGCTGTCGGACACGACAGGCCGAGCTGATGAAGATGAGCTTGTGTATCTGGGCGGTGGCACATGAGGAAGATGGAGCGAATGGTGTATTTAAGTGTTTCCTTGCAGACGTAGCAGAATTGTATTTTTGCTTCGTGTTTTCTCTGCATGTTATCGATCTGTGTTGCTGTTACTCACCTGCACATGGGCTGAACAAAGAGCGCAGGTGGACGCTGCAGCACGTCCTGGAGGATGCATCATTGCGGTGATTGTACTTTGTTCTCTTTTGTTTTTTATTTCATTAAATACAGAAAGACTTGACTGGTTCACTGAGTCCAACACGTTTGTGTTTTCATAAAAATATGTGATAAGTTCCAGTGAGATCGAGCTCCGTTTACAAACATTACTGTTGTTTATTGTTTGTTTTCAATACAAACAACAGAAGAAAACAAAGTTAACACTAAAATCAATAATCAAAGAATCTCCTAAGTCATATTTAAAGCTCCTCCAGTCTAAAGGTCTGTGTCCATGTGTAGTGTGATTATAGATCAGCTCTAGCTTCTATATTAATACTGTGAAAGTATCAAAGCCTCAGTCCACAGAGAAATGCACACAGCCTGTATTCAGAAACTGAGCCTTAAAACCAGCCGTCAGGACTTCTGGAACTTTGTGATGTCACAACAAAGCAGTCACCAAGCCCCGCCCACCTGGACCCACCATCCAAACCTTGCAGGATTTGGTTTCTCTGAGTGTTTTTACCTGAAATCAGTCAGCCAATCAGAAGAGAGGCTCAGAGCCTCCTCTCTTGTGCAGGTGGAAATGACTGATGGCTGTTCAGTCTTTTTATATTATTGTTTATTGTTTGTTTTTAATGCAAAGAACAGAAGAAAAAGGTTAATACAACAACAGGCTCTAATTCGTCGCTACACTCTGAGAGAGGAGACTGACGCATGACTGAGGACACAGGAAGTACATCAGGGCACAGTGAAAACAAAGAAGAAGAAGAAGAAGAAGGCGAGTGACCCTGTGCTGTCTCGACCAAAGGTCACATGGGTTTGCATTAAATAAATCTGTAGATGAAAAGCTGCGCTCCAGTGAAAGGCAGGGTAAGACTGCAGCTCCTCGTCTGCTCAGGAGTCTGTTCTGCCTTTTCTGACTTTTGTGAAGAGGCGGATGTTTGACAGGAGACACAGCGACAGCAGCTGACACGTCGACTCAAACGAGGTGTGTAGTTCAAAAGGCCTCTTTAAAGCAGGTACAGCAGAGGGAATATGTCTCACACACACACACACACACACACACACACACACACACACACACACACACACACACACACACACACACACACTACAGTTGCCATTAGAGTGGAAAATCAAAAGAAGAGCATCTTTAACTCCCTTACACCGAGCCGCTGTGGCACACAGGCTTTTCTCCGTAGCAACAGGCTGACCCCGTTTCTATGGTTATGGTGTCCCTTCTGCTTTCCTTCCTGGACAACGATGGTGAAAGGAAAAAAAAAGGGACATCAGTATGTGGGCGGTGCTCAACCTACAGCAGGTGGATCACTTCATCACCACAAACAAAGGAGGAAGAAGCAGCCAGTTAATAAATGTCACAGCTCCGTCTCCTCAGTGTTACACACAGTTCACAGCTGAGAGCTGATGCAGGCTTCAAACTGAAACTCATGCTTTACCACCCCCCACCGCTCACCCCCCACCCCTCACCCCCCACCGCTCACCCCCCACCGCTCACCCCCCACCCCTCACCCCCCACCGCTCACCCCCCAGAGCGCCAAGTTAAGACGCAACCTACAGGTATATCGGCTGTAACCTCCTACAGACATTTGTGCAGGATTTAGGTTTTAAAAGCTCAGAGCTGAATGAATGAAGCTGGTACGGGTGATTTTATTTTCTAACTTCTTCCTCTCCTCCTCCTCCTTTTTAAAAGAAGCTCTGCTCATCCCCTCTTCCTCGGAGCTGAGACTGAGTCTGCCCACCGTTGCTATGCAACAATCAGGGTAACGAGAGTCATTATTGAATAAGTCATTAACTTAAGGCAATAGTTCAAGAGAGGCATGTCAGACCTGGAGACATGATCTTATTCCTAATTTATTAAGAACCAACAGAAGAGAGAGACTCACTGTGATGGCTGCTCATGACAGCTGATGATAAGTGGCTGATGTAAAGCCCCTCCTCCTCCTCCTCCTCCTCCTCCTCCTCCTCCTCCTCCTCCTCCTCCTCCTCCTCCTCCTCCTCCTCCCCTGTGTCCACAGCCACACCCCAGCTCTTGACCCCCAGTGACCCCTTCAGCGATCCAATTCCATTTCCTGCTGCCAGCTGCCCTGAATGATTACTCTGACTGACTCCATTCATGGAGGAGTGTGTGTGTGTGTGTGTGTGTGTGTGTGTGTGTGTGTGTGTGTGTGTGTGTGTGTGTGTGTGTGTGTGTGTGTGTGTGTGCCAGCTGAGAGAATGTGTTTTTGCAAGAAGTGCACATTTTCTGCACGAGCCTGAGTGATTCATGGTGTTCGTGTGTGTGTATGTGTGTGTGTGTGTGTGTGTTGTGTGTGTGTGTGTGTGTGTGTGTGTGTGTGTGTGTGTGTGTGAGTTTATTACAGGTTTGATTTTGTGTCTATCTGAGTCCCCTGGCAAAACAAACAAACAGACACCAATTAAAGCTGCTGCAGTGTCCCGGCCCCTTTACATCACTAACGAGGCGCCGCTGTAACCGCTCTCATCCACACCTCAGCATCACTCACCAACAGTCAAAGAGACCACACTGTTGTTTCACATGAGAGATGTCTGTGTGTCTGTGTGTCTGTGTGTGTGTGTGTGTGTGTGTTGGTGTTTGTCAATCCATTTTCAGACAGGTCTGAAGCATCAGGAGAAAGAAGATTATGTCAGGGTTTACCACCGACCAATCAGAATTTAATCACAGAAAAATATAGAGACAGAATCTGATAGAGTTGTTGGATTGTTCTCTGATGTTGCCACGGTGATGCCACTGTCAATAAAGCCTGATCAGACCCACACACTCCCACTGGTCGCCAGAGCTCTCCAACTTATTCCAGTAAGTGGAGATTTACACATCACTAAATTAAAATGAACACATGAACCTCCATGTTTGACCCCATCTGTACAGACCTGATCATGGCCCTCGACACCCGGAAACCAACAATACTCAATAATCAATAATCACTGAAGTCTTTTTTAAAGCTCCTCCAGTGTAAAGGTCTGTGTCCATGTGTAGTGTGATTATAGATCAGCTCTAGCTTCTATATTAATACTGTGAAAGTATCAAAGCCTCAGTCCACAGAGAAATGCACACAGCCTGTATTCAGAAACTGAGCCTTAAAACCAGCCGTCAGGACTTCTGGAACTTTGTGATGTCACAACAAAGCAGTCACCAAGCCCCGCCCACCTGGACCCACCATCCAAACCTTGCAGGATTTGGTTTCTCTGAGTGTTTTTACCTGAAATCTGCTTTATTTTTATTGGCTCACTCAGAAAACAGTCAGCCAATCAGGAGAGAGGCTCAGAGCCTCCTCTCTTCTGATTGGCTCACCGACCTGTTGTTACTAGAGCTCCAGAGAGAAGCCTGAGAGAGGAGATGTGAAACTACACTGAGATGGTTTTTATATCTCCTGATGGATCAACACTTCAAATAAAACACAGAAGAAGAAAATCTAAAGTTCATCTTCATAAATGTGAATATTTGATGATTTCTCTTCGTCATCTCTGATCAATTCATTTCTAAACCAACAGGAACTAATTGGAAAATTAGCTGATGGTAAAAAAACTGAAAACTAATTAAAACTTAATTAAACAACTAAATTCTTGGCCTTGGAAACAGCAGTTGATAATAATCATCAAGCTCAGGTTAAATGAACTGTTACATTTCCACTAAACGGATCTTGTGGTAAGATTGTTTTTTCCAAATTAACAGGAAGAAAAATCACTTTAAATTAACTTCATGCTCATTATTTTATTTCCAGGGCCGTTGTATCGGCTGTAATTCCCACATACATCATGATGTGAGGTCAGAGGTCACTCCAGCAGAACATGTCAAGCACTGACGTCCATCGCTCAGAAACAGTTTCTGTCTAGACTGAATCATTAAAACATTGTCAGGAGGAAAGATGTGGAGGCTGACGTCTGCTCAGACACCACTACAGTCCACTACAGTCCACTACAGTCCACTACAGTCCACTACAGTCCTCTACAGTCCTCTACAGTCCTCTACAGTCCACTACAGTCCACTACAGTCCTCTACAGTCCACTACAGTCCACTACAGTCCTCTACAGTCCACTACAGTCCACTACAGTCCACTACAGTCCTCTACAGTCCTCTACAGTCCACTACAGTCCACTACAGTCCACTACAGTCCTCTACAGTCCTCTACAGTCCTCTACAGTCCACTACAGTCCACTACAGTCCTCTACAGTCCACTACAGTCCACTACAGTCCTCTACAGTCCACTACAGTCCTCTACAGTCCACTACAGTCCTCTACAGTCCTCTACAGTCCACTACAGTCCACTACAGTCCTTTACAGTCCTCTACAGTCCTCTACAGTCCTCTACAGTCCACTACAGTCCACTACAGTCCTCTACAGTCCACTACAGTCCACTACAGTCCTCTACAGTCCTCTACAGTCCTCTACAGTCCACTACAGTCCTCTACAGTCCTCTACAGTCCTCTACAGTCCACTACAGTCCTCTACAGTCCACTACAGTCCTCTACAGTCCTCTACAGTCCACTACAGTCCTTTACAGTCCTTTACAGTCCTTTACAGTCCTCTCTAGTCCACTACAGTCCTCTACAGTTGGACTTTCACACAGGCAAAGAAAAACACCTGTGATTGTAAAAAAGGAACCAACTTCATATTTCATCAAGGAGGTGAGAGAGAGTGGAGGTCGTGTGGAGGTCGTGTGGACGATGATGTCATCCTGCTCGCTGTATGAGCACTTCCTGTCGTGTGTGCAGGTGAGCAGGAGGAGACAGGACTGTTGTGTCGGAGCAGCTGATCCATTACCTCCCTCACTGCAGCTGGACCGTCGGAGGCAGCTGTTAAAAATGTTTGTTTTTTTTCCTCCCACAAGTAATTAGGTAACAGCAATTAATTCCCTCCTGGGGTGTGTTGGTTCTTTCTGTCTCTGTTTGCTTTTGAACATCTGCAGTCCCCCCCCCCCCACCCCGAGTGTATTCGGTGTAAACTGAGCTTTTCCCCAACGTCGGTGCTCAACCACAAAATCTGATTACACCTCCTGTGGTATCAGTGTTTGTGTTTCAACAAGTCGGAGCGTCACTTCTTCAACACGGGTCCATGCAGGTGTAAAACCAGATGTGCAGCTTCGTTAGCTTCATCCACTGAAGCTCTCTGTCTGAAAAACACTGAAGGCTGCAACAATGGCAGCACTCCTGGTTCAGGTTTGACCTCCGACCTACTGCAGGTGAGCAGCGGCAGGTAAACACGAGTTCACTGAGAGCAGCATGACGACAAGCTGTGGTGAAAAATGTCAGAGATCATCATAAGGCAAACCACCAGCCAGCAACGTAAACAACAGGTAGAGTTCAGGAAAACACGTTTCATGTTTCAACCTGACTGTAATAACACCTTTTCATTGTCACGTGAACTTAAAGCTCCACAGGGACAGACGAAGGAGGAAACCCACAGTCCTTAAATACAAGCATTTTAAATTCAGCTGAAGCTAAAACGAGGCTCCTGCAATCTGTTATAAAAATCAAGTGGGTGTCTTCCAGAGTTATAGACTTTTAGTTTGAAATTCCCCTGGACAGGAAGTGTTTCCTGAGGTGGACAGAGAGTAGAACAAAGAGGGAAGTTTGTACAACAAAGACTTTTACTTTGGAAGATTTCAGACTGATTTGACTGAGTTCAACTTCAGCAGCAAAGACGTCGACACAAAACCAAATGTTCTTTTAGGAACTCGCTGCAAGAGGAAGAATTATATCTGTTAGCATCATGAGAAACAGCTCTTCAGCATATGACAAAGGGCTGGTAAAGCCTGGAACCGCAATATATATATATATATATAACTTACAAAATCAACAATAACAAAAAAAGCTCAAGCAGAGGAAGATGACTATTTACACTTGATAGAAATGTCAATGAAACATCAGACGGATCAAATTTGAGAAGACAAACGTGAATCTGTAGCAGGTCGACTTCTAACATGAAATATCAAAGCCTTTCATTTATTAAATACATTTTTTGTATATCTAAAAACGTACATGGGTGTATGTTTTTATTTATGTAGGTGCATGCATATATATATATATATATATATATATATATATCTACACACATATATAGGGAAGGGTGAGAGAAAAAAGTTATAAGGTCAAAAAGTTTGTGTGAAAATGTCTAAATAACAACAAATATATAATGTTTCATTGACATTAAGTGACATTATAAATTATATTTTAAAAAGAAGCAAACACAGCAGGATCTGCTGCAGAAGATAAAATAATGACCAGAGTTGTAAAGTCTCGTCTCAGATTCTGAGTGTCTATGAGCAACAAGCCCCCCCCCCCCCAAACACACACACACACACACACACACACACACTCAATTTAAAGTTTACTGGAAACGCCACACACTATAAACTTTTGTGTGTCACATGACCTCCGTCTGACTGCAGATTTTTGTCAGTTTGACACAAAATTTTCAGTGAAGTTTCACGAAGATTTAAGCTTCAGATTTAAGTTTCAGATTTAAGTTTCAGATTTAAGTAGAATGAACTGAAAAAAATCATGTCAGCCTCACAAGGGACGAGTGTTTGTCCAGTGAACACAACGTTTTTATGTCACGTGGACGGTCTTGAACATTTGTGTCCACTCAACATAAACTTTATGTCATGGATGCATTGTGGGTAATCTCTGTCTGAACTTCACTCACACAGGAAACAGCTTTGTCCCTGATCACTGACACTCAGGAGGAACCATGAACATATGAGACTTTTAAAAAGTGAACTTGTCCTTTAAAGAGAAACTTCTTCAGCTGTTAGACATTAAAAGGCGGTAAACCCCCCCCCCCCCCCCCGTCAGGAGGACAGCACTGGGAGGATTTTCAAAGCGCTTGTCTGAGTCTTTCCCGCTCCTCCTGTTCATGAATTCAGCTGAGCACCTCTAAATCCTCATCAGCCGCTGACACGTGTGAGCAGGATTCCCGCGTCGGGCTGGATCCCGCTCTCAGGCTGATGGAGCCGTACAACTTGGCTGCGTGTTTGGAATAAGCAAACGCCCTCCTCCTCATCATCTCCCCCTTCCACATGGAGACCATGAGCAGGGTGGAGAGCAGCACGCCCCCCAGGGTGAGCAGGCACAGTCCCGCGATCACACACCGGTCCAGGTGGGCCCCGACTCTGGCTTTCTCCCGCTCCAGCCGCTCCATCTCCCGCGCGGACACGCTGTCCGGGTTCACGCGCACGTCCCTGGGGACCGTGTAGGATATGGCGACCAGAGAGATGCCGGTCACCAGGCAAGTGACTGCGATGATGAAGCCGTAGTCCACCGACTTCCCCGGGCCGTCAGAGGAGAGGTCGTCGTCGGACAGCAAGTAAAGTTCCGGGATGTCCTCCTCCTCCTCCTCCATCACCTCTTCCTCCTCCTCCTCCTCCTCCTCCTCCTCCTCCTCCATCACCTCCTCCTCCTCCTCCTCCTCCTCCTCGCACAGTTCACTTGAGGAGCTCCGGATCAGTGTGCAGGTCTGCGGACTGGTCCCTATCAGCCGGACATCATCATCTTCATCATCATCATCGTCATCACCTTCATCACCTCGGTGGCTGCAGGTGAAGGAGGTTTCTGTTTCCTGCTCCGGCCGCGCGCCCCCTCTCCGGGTCTCTGTCCATGGTGCTGAACCCTCTCTTCCCCCGGGGTGAGGTGACTTCCCTCCGCCGCGGATCTCCGCCACACTCTGCTTATTCCCGCCCGGGGAGGAGCCTCTGGGATCGGGCTGATCAAAGTAAATCAGTTCCAGATCAGCCATCTGAACACGGGCTGGGTTCCTCCGGTTTGTCAGGCCCATGCGTCCGCGTCTGTCAGAGAAACAACCCGCTGAGAGGCTCCAACTCCCTGAAACGACTCAACGTGAAGCTGCAACTTTCATTTCCGGCCGCGAGACACTTTCTATCTGCGCCTCAAGTCAAAACAACATCCTACACGCATCTCTCTGCAGGTGCACCGCGAGCGTTTTAAAGTCTCCTACAAGTGAGCAAGTCTCTCCTGATGAATATTCCCGCTCATCACTTTCTCTTCTGTCTCTTCTCTCCTGCAGAAACACGCGGATGGATCTAATTCCTCCTGATGTGTCGCGGTCAGCGGTTATTAAAGCGACTAAATGCGGTTTAGCGGAGCACCACCTCTCTCCCCGGCTGCTTCTGCTTCTGCTCCCCGGTCAATTAGAGAGAGAGGCTTGGCAGACCCCTCCCACAGACTGAGCTCCGGCAGACCGCCTTATAATGCTTATTACCGCACCAGCCTCAGTGTTCCCCGGCGCAGCGCACTAATCAGATGAGAGGCGGCGGGCGGCTCCACTCTTTATAAACGGCTTATAAACAGTAACTACAGTGGCTCCATTAATGAGGATTTATGGATCAGATATGAGCCTTTGATAAGAGCAACTTCTGGGTTGCCAGGTAGTTAGTCATAAACCAATTTATTAGTGACATTTAAATGAGATCATATAAAAAGTTAGGTCACCAAAGTGATCAAAATTCATCCTGAGGGGAACATGAACATCTGAACCGAATCTTATGGAAATTCATTCAAAAGTTGTTGAGATATTTCATTCAGAATCGCTAATGTTAGCCTCACTGTGGTGCTAGAAAAGACAGGGGTTCATCTTCTGGGGAGTAAGAATGAAGATGATCAGATATTTTGCTGGGTAAGTAAAACCTGAATTTTGGGTTGCCAGGTTGTGAGGAATCTATTTATAGTCATCATAGTCATCCTGACATTAAAATCAAATAAGATAAGTCACCAAAGTGGTTAAAATTCATCCTGAGGGGAACATGAATATCTGAACCAAAATCTGGGGAGCATGAATGAAGATGATCAAATAAGTAAAAGCTTTGACCTGCTTAGGTCACAAGATGAGAATAAAGGTTCACTCCAGTCATTAGGATTCATCCTCTGGGGACCATGATTGCCTGCAAAAGCATTTTAATATGATCCATCCAATAGTTGTTGAGATGTTTTGCTCGGTTTTTGCTACGGATTTTCAGGTAGCCACACCGCTAACAGCGCTAATGAGCCTAATAAGGACTTTTACAATAAGATTTGTGTCGAGACGCCCTGCAGCACTTTTCCAGAAGGTCAAAGGTCAATGGTTCATCAGCAGGGTCTGGTCAACGGGTCATGAACTAAAGCAATTAAAAGACAGAGGAAGTGTTCTGCATGAGAGAGATTTGAACCAACCTGGCAACCAAAGGCTGTTCTCAGTAATGAGTCTTAAGGTTTTTAAAGCTTCAGAAATGATTAATTAAGTCGTTAGTTAGAACCTTTAAACCCACCTTCGTTAAAAAGTGGCTCCTTAATGACTCAACGTGTTTGTCCTGAAAAAACAGGAAATTAGCTCATTTGCGTGAGACAACCCGAGGGGACAGGACAGCAATGTGATTTATGTTTTATTGATGCTGAAGTGAAGGTGTGAGGTCAGAGGTCAGAGGTCAGAGCAGGAGCCCTGCAGTTGGGGCAACAAGTCCTCCAAACAAAATCAGCTGCTGGCTCCGTTAATACAGACATGAGAGTAAGAAAACAGGAGTCACCCCTCATCATCTAAACCCTCCGACTCGCCCAGAAGAAGAAGGACGGATGACATGACCTCATGTGCTCAACAGCACGTCAGCAGGACAGGAAGTCATTGTCCTGTACAGCTGAAAAAGCCGCCTCATTAATCACGGGAGTGTCCCTCCATCTGGGAGCATATCTAACATGGTTAACTTTATTATATGCATTCAAACAATATTACTGTGACAAAGAGACGTACACAAGAAGGAGGAGGAGGGATTCTCCTCCTTTGAATTGAGCATTCAGCAAATCATTTTCCTGACTGGCCCATTTCCAGAGGAGCTCCACGCAGCCAGGAAGAAAGTCGCTTCGCTGTTCAATCAAAAGCATGTCAAATCCCATACACTCACTGCTGACTGAGGAGCCCATATCTCCAAACTGGCAGCTTATCAGGAACTAACAAAAACCTCATCGTCACCGCAAGAACGGATCTAATTTACATATGCTCTGAAAACTATAGGGGGAGGATTTTATCCCTGAGAGTGAAATTAAAAGATGAAAAAAAGCATCAGAAGCTTTTAAAAATGACACCACATTATGCAGGAAATGGGATCTTCCACTTGCTGAGCTCCTCGTAGAAATCCTCCTGGTTACAATGAAATGTCTCATGTCTCTGCAGAGCACTGGAGCATATGTAGGCTATAGGTAGCCAAAGGTCACGATTACAAAATGCTTCAGCGCTCCACCACTCAAGCTCAATTGTACTGTTTACTGAGACCGACCGCCGCTGCTTGTGAGTACAGTCGATACTGAACCCTCCGCTCGCTGTGCATCTAGTGGTTCAGACCTTTTCAGAGGGAGAGGAGAGAAAAGACGACACACTTTCAACATGATGCAGAAAACATTTCACATCTGTAAGACACAGCAGGCAGATGTTACTGTCTACAGATTTGTAGTTGCGAAATTTTAAAACTTATTATCTACATAGATTTTTAACTATTCAACCAGAACTGTGAATGTTTAAAGTGTGTGTTCAATAAAGACACAAAGGATTATAATGATTAGTGTGATATCAGCTTTAAGCACATTGTGTTTGTCTCAAGCTGCAACCAGTAAAGAACCAGAAGCTGCAGTTCCTCTAACGACCACTAGAGTCTGGCTCCAACAGTGAGTCAGTCCCCATAGACTCCCATGTTAAAATGTCCAACTTTACAGCAGAAATAAACATGTTTACAGCCTGGTACAAAAACTGTTTTCCTCCTTCATGACACCTGTTTATATAACTCACCTGTTTATATAACTCACCTGTTTACATTTTATTAAGGACTACAGTTATGGAGGATTGATGGCGTGGCCTGTTTTGGATTAGCTGGGAGTTAGGGGGCGGAGTCAGACACTGCCAAGATGGCAACAGTGGAGCAGCTCACTCTGAGCTTCAGAAACCTGTGGGTGACGTCACAGAGGCGACGTCCATCTTTATTCGTGACTTTAAGCAGCAATAGTTGAAGTGACGGCTACGAGGAACTTGTCTGAATCTGTTAGTTCAGCACCACGGACAGCGGCACGGTTTCATCAGCACACAGCACAGGTACGCTCCTGTGGGCAGGAGAGGGAGGGTTTGTAAATCAGTCAAATCAGCAGGTATCTTTAACAAATACACTGTAGACTGTGTACTTAGAGTGTCCTCGGCTGTCCACATACTTTTGGCCCAGTGAGACAGGTGTGTTGACATAACGTTGTTGTATAGATAAAGTGCACAGAGCAGCAGGCTGTCATTATCTGATTGTCTTATACAGTAACCAACATGTACGGTTCTTTCCCTCCTCTCCACTTGTGAATCTCATACAACAGTTATGATGGAGGGTGTTCGACCAGCAGCTCTACACATGCACGGCCTCTGTCCAGGCAGTTAAACAGACATGGTGGTACTGATGTGGGCGATAACCAAGGCTGGATTCACGACTGCAGGCGATACTTGACTGGTGCAGTCAGAGCTTCTCTCTCTCTGCTGTGCTGAACAACCCACTGTCTGTTCATTGTTTACTGTATTTAATGCTACTTATCTTTCAGTGTGTTTCAGTATCATCTCTCTACAATGTGTGCAGCAGTTTGAAACACTGAGAGTAAACCTGCTTAATACAGCTCTGACTGAGGCTTAAATAAACTGTTAATAAATACAATCACATGGTTTGTATTTGTGTATTTGTGCAGCAAAAATGTCAAAATATAGTTTCTGTCATTTTCCATTTTGAGAAGATGATCCATACTTTCAGATAATATAAGTAAACACATATAAAAAAATATAATCAATGTATTTATTGATCAAATGATTCATTAAAAAAACTATGTCAGAAGATAATCGTGAGCTACAATCTAATATTTGAGTGTAACAGAAAAGATAAAAGCATCCAGTTAGTAAGAGACACAGGGGTGGGGTGGGGGGGTAAATGAACCTGAAACCTTAGCATTAGCACAGCCTAACACAAGCTAACAAACAACATAAAAAAATGCTAACTGTTCTGAAGAGATGCTAACTATGCTAACTGTCCTGAAGAGATGCTAACTATGCTAATCGTTCTAAAAAGATGCTAACTATGCTAACTGTTCTGAAGAGATGCTAACTAGCTTATTTCTGAAAAGATGCTAACTGCGCTAACTGTTCTGATCCGTCTGCTAGTCTCTGGTTCTGGTCTCAGACTCCTCCTCTGAGTCTGGGTCTGACTGAGGCTCAAACATGTGGCTGAGTCTCTGATGTTTCCTCCTCTCACCGTCTTGATGCTCTCTGCTCTCTCACCTGTTCACCTGGAGCAACAGGTGGTGGGCGGGGCTCAAGGCCTGATCCAGGTTTATCAACCAGGAAGTAAGAGGAGATGAGCTGTCTATAACTCACACTGGTCCTCACAAATTACACACACACACACACACACACACACACACACACACACACACACAGGGGCCTGAGGGAGCCGCTGGCATCAGTCCCATGTTAAATGTGGCACACAACATGGTCCACATGGCAGACTGCAGTCAGAGGGCTGATTACTAATGTGTTTATTTTAGTTTATATAATAATAAACTTAATATAAAGTTTGTTGTGTGTGAGAGAAAATGAACATATTTATACATGGTGCTCTTCTAAGGAAGCAGGAGTCAGACGGAGGGCAGCATGAAGACGTATCACCAGTGCCCCTGAGCAAAGCAGCAAACAGCTGGAGCCTGTCGGCGGCTGACAGCACAGCGCTGTGGTGGTGATGTGCTCTCCTGGGATGTGAGTGCATGTAACCTAATCTCCCCCTGCACCCCCCCCCCCCTCCCCCAGGCAGTAAACAGAAAGAGGGAAGCTTCATCTGTCTAACTACCACTTTTAAATGCAGCGAAGTTAAAACGAACCGCTGAGAGACGCATCGACACGAGGGTCTGAAAACGTTCTGCTTCGTCTCCGTCCCAGAGGAAACCAGCAGCCTGTCCCCACCAGACATTCGTCTAATAAGACCACTGCTCTGTTGTTTATGATCTAAAGTGATTTGTCATTTCCTCCAGAGATGCTCCCGACCAGCAGGCCTGTTTTATTTACGCCATCCGGCGAAGTGTGGCATTTTACACTGACGGATCTGCTGTGAAGCCGCAGCTAGTGAAGCTATGAACAGCTGATGGGAAGCCAGAAGCAGCAGCAGAGACGCCGGTCCAAGGTCAGAGCAGGACACCGGAGAACAGGAAGACACAACTGAGTCAGACAGGCTCACCGGAGGGTGGGGAGGACGTCTTTGACTGGACAGAGCAGTTATGGTGGACACACACACACACACACACACACACACACACACACACACACACACACACACACACACACACACACACACACACACACACACACACATGTCTGCTGTATGGCAGGGAGCAGAAGAGCTGAGTTGTCTGTCTCTGCTCTCACTCAGCACAACTTAAAGGACGTTCTGGATGAAGTTCAATCAGGTAAATCATTAAAAAACTAGAACCACCTCCTCGTGGTCGTATCCCTCCGCCACTCACACTAGTTCCAGGTCACATTCCTGTTGTTTATCAGAGTCATATAAGATATGAACCATTTGTGTGAAATTTTGTCATAATTTCTGTGCTAAAAAGTGTTTTCTGAGCTCAGTGTAACCATTATATCCATCCTCTCTCATCTCCTTCATCTCCTTCATCTCCTTCATCTCCTTCATCTCCTTCATCTCCTTCCTCTCCTTCATCTCCATCCTCTCCATCCTCTCCATCCTCTCTCATCTCCTTCATCTCCATCATCTCCATCCTCTCCATCCTCTCTCATCTCCTTCATCTCCATCATCTCCATCATCTCCTTCATCTCCTTCCTCTCCTTCATCTCCATCCTCTCCATCCTCTCTCATCTCCTTCATCTCCTTCATCTCCATCATCTCCTTCATCTCCTTCCTCTCCTTCATCTCCATCCTCTCCATCCTCTCCATCCTCTCTCATCTCCTTCATCTCCATCATCTCCATCATCTCCATCCTCTCCATCCTCTCCATCCTCTCTCATCTCCTTCATCTCCATCATCTCCATCCTCTCCATCCTCTCCATCCTCTCTCATCTCCTTCATCTCCATCATCTCCATCATCTCCATCCTCTCTCATCTCCTTCATCTCCATCCTCTCCTTCATCTCCATCCTCTCTCATCTCCATCCTCTCCATCCTCTCCTTCAACTCCATCCTCTCCTTCATCTCCATCCTCTCCATCCTCTCCTTCAACTCCATCCTCTCCTTCATCTCCGTCAGCTTCATCAGCTCCGTCATCTGTGTGTGACAGATTGTCTGATCAGTTGCTGTGTGATATTTGTGATCAGTTCTCTTTGCCTCCAGTTTTGTAGAGATTAAAACGAGGACGTGTGAAATTAAAGTTTACTCTGATTTTTAATAAAAATTAATTAGTTAGGGGCGTCGTGTGGCGTAGTGGTCTAAGCAGACCCCCCATGTGTAGAGGCTACAGTCCTCGCTGCAGTTGGCCCCGGTTCGAGTCCCGCATCGGACGGCCTTTACTGCATGTAATCCCCTCTCTCTGCCTCCTCATTTCCTGTCTCTCTCCACTATCCTGTCCAATAAAGGCACAAAAGCCCAAAACATATCTTTAAAAAAATAAAAATAATTAATTAATTAATTTTCTTAATTTATGTTTCCTTTAAAAACATTTTTTTGCCTTCACTTCTATTTTCGCCTGTTTTACTTGTATTATTTAATATTAATATTTTTATGTGCCGTTATATTTTCTGATTTATTGTAAATTTCCTTTTATCATTAAAAAAACAAACAAAAACCGGCGACGCTGTCGAGGACAGTGCTTCCTGATTTCTTGTCCATGACGGATTAAAGTTCCAATTTAATATTTGACTGAAAGATGCTGAGAAATCCGTTGCCACAGGTAACGTCTGAACATATTCATATTCATGAAGGTTAACTTCAGCTCTGACCAGGGGTGGACTGGGACAAAAATTCAGCCCTGGCATTTTCTGTCCAGACCAGCCCACTACATTATCAGTTCAGGAAAACCTGTTTGACAGGAGATAATGGTAGCAGAGAATATAAAGAGACATTTATGAATGACCAATTGTCATTTTATCACACATAGTATGTTTCTTCACATAAACCTTTAAACATACACATATTGCATTCCTCTCACCACATGAAATGAGCTCAGGAACCCAAAAGTGGCCCAGTGAATGATGGAGGAGACAAAGGAGGTCCTCAAAAGGGGACAGAGGGAAAACAACTCCTTAGGCTCTCATATATAGGGTGGTCAACCTAAAAGAGACATATACTTATATATACACAGCCATTTGAAAACTACAGTAAAAGTAACACATTTACACACAAATTAAAGTTACACACAAATTATGAAATAGTTATCACCTCAGTAAACAATAAATGAATTGAAAGATTACAATAAATTCAATGGCAAATATTGCAAATTAAACTAATTATTTCCTATAGGTTTACTTGTATTTTGTGCTAAAATTCAAAGTATCTCATCTGTATTTACAATACAGCTTGATTCTGCATCTCTACTTACAGCTCATTGGTCCATGTGAATGTTTACTGTTGCTATGGCAACAAGAGACTACTGATGTTAGCAGCTCTTAGCTAGCTTAGCTAAATCATCTGAACAATAATAACCCATAATATCACAATTCGGCATATTTAAACAAAATCAACCACAACTACCAACTTTCACAGCCCTTCAACTCTGGGCTAATATGCTGTCACAAGTAGGACTATGCAGTTAATTAGGTCACATCATTCAATGTAAAAACATTTTCTACTTTTTTTTGGACATGTCTCAAAAATGTAGCCTAGCCAGCCCCAGGCTAACGTTACTTACCGTGTATGTCTCCTCTCGCTCGTCTCCCGGCGCGGCAGCACCTGCTGGGGCGGTGACCCCGGCACCAGATAGGTCCGTCAATTTAGAATATTTAGCAGCCGCCACCTCCAGAGACTTTAGCTTTTTAAGTCGCAGTTTTTCAGCGCCACCCGGGCGTTTCTTCCGCTTATCCATCTTCAGCTCAGCAGCAGCCCGTCCCGCGACTCCCGCCCATGGCATGAGGTCCCGCCCACCCTGGTTTGTGTTGTGATTGACAGCACTGTCAGGGCTCTCTGAGCCTGTCAGCCCATGATTGATTGACAATGACAAACAATAGACCAATAATATGTGTCGATGCTGGCAACACACTGCTAGCCCTCTGCAGCCAATCGGCCCAATTGGAGGGAATTTAGAGGAAAAAAACAAAACAAAATAACATAGCGGACCGGACCGGCCCACATTGGGTCAACGGCCCACCGGGACGATGCCCGGTATGCCAGATGGCCAGTCCACCCCTGGCTCTGACCCACGTTACGTCAAAGAGCTTGTAATCTGTTCTTGTATTTTTCCTTTAAACTTATGTTTTTTAATATTTCTTCCTTTGTGCTCAGAGACGTGAAGCTGAACGAACTGAATCAACTGTGACACAAAAGGAATAAGAACAGCTGATATTTCAATGGAAGGAGGGATATTATCATCACACATATACATCCTCTGGATATATGAAGATAACTTTCTAACATATATCAAATACCCACAGTAAAGTCTGTGTATGTATAATTATTAGAAATATCTATATAATGAATTTTTGTATGGTATAACAGGTTAGGGCCATATATGTTAACGATATATATTTAATTTATATGTAGACATTTCTCAAAACAACATACATATAAAAATTCTACATCTTTATTAATCTCATTACATCTCATTAATTTCCTAATTAATTTCCTAATTTCCTAATTATTATTATTAATTTGAAACGTATTTTTAAACATGTATATATAAAAGTAAGTAAAGTAGGTAAAAATGCATATATACACAGTATATATATATATATATATATATATATATATATGCATATGTAGGCTTTTGAGAGTGATACATATGAGCTGTATTAATTAGACCTACATGTTCCATGTCATTTTTACTTATCTACATAAACAGCACATTTGTATTTCATATGTACATATATTTCGTATATGTAACTTCAATGTACATAATATACGTATATACATATTACATTTGCATGTGTGTGTATCAGTCGGCTCAGACCGATGCAACAGTCTAATCAAAAAGGTCAAAGGTCACTTTACAATCTAACGGCAGTGGTGAGTTGTTACTCACAGTGGGGGGGGGGGGGGGGGGGGGGCTCTCTGGAGCAGAAACACACTGATGTTTATGTTATAGACCGAGATGCTGCAGCAGCTTCACCAGGTTTATATCAGTCTATATTCTGTATATCCATGAGGCACCTGCAGAGGACGACACCGTCTGTCCCCCGCTGCCGTCCCTGTCCTGTGTCCATCAGACGAACCACAGCAGAGACACTGACTGTTTGTTGCAGGTTGAAGCTTCATAATCTGAGGCTTCTCTGCAGATTTGTCTCCTTTGCTTTCTAAATATAAAAGTGACAGAAACAGAATTAAACAGCATCAGTTCAGCGGCTCCTCAACGTTTCTACTTCTGACACTTTAAGATGATTATTCTTCGCTTTTTTATTCCTTTAAAGGGCCGTTGTGTCCGTTTCAAACAGGAAACACGAGTTTACATCAATTGCATCCACTGAGGTTTTAGAGGAGTTTGATCAACCCTGAGAAAGTAACCGCAGTGATATATACAGCACATATACGTATATATAATTATATATCATTCTAAATACAAAATACATACTGGAGATTTAAATACAGAGAAGATAAGATATTCCTTTCTTATTCCCACTCTGGGGAAATTTACAGTTTTACAGCAACACAGTGAAAAACTGCAAGATGACAATATCAAGTACTTTTAAAGATAAATAATATAATAATATAATATGTACAATTAGACATTAAAGACGACAAAGAACAAAATAAGAGCAGCAGAAAAGTGATGCTGCACATGGTGAATTGTCAGACTGTAAATACAGTCATTTACTGTGAACATTTACACAGATGTGTTTCTAGGAAAACTGTGATTCTAAAATACAGAAACTGTAAAAAGCAGGTGAAGCTGCTGCCAGGTAAACACTGTAGATCTCAGGTATCACACAGCAGCAGCACCTGTACGAATCTCCGGCTCGTCCCGACCGGAGGGGGGGGTCAAAGACAGAGCAGAACGTCTGACGAGACACACTACTGAGTTGCATGATGGGAAATGAAGGACTGGGTTTTTGGGCCAGGTCGATGATGTCACAGTGGGAATACGGAGGTCAAAGGTTATGTTTCTGGTTGAAGAAGCAGTCAGCAGTGTGTGTTCTCAGTCAGACAGTTTCAGACTTCCTGAAGGGAAAGAATCTGAAATGGATTTCACTCTGTAAATTCTTATAAAAAACATTTGGCATCAAAAAGAAAAACAAAAAAAGAAAATTGTTCCAAACAAAAACAAACAGCTGAGAATGTTTTTTTTTACAATAAAACCTGTTTATTGTCTTGAAATATCATTTTCAATCGGTGGAAGTTTCCTCATCAGCTGCTGCAGTGAACTGAAATACATCATTACAAATTTAAACTCATTCATTATTTCAAACTGGAACGAAATAAAGATAAATCATGTGAACATTTATTTATCCACGTGTCTTTTCTAAAGTTCCTTAAGAACAAAGTCAAAATCACACAAACTATATATTTATAAATATACATCAGCTGTTTATGACGTAAGACCGTGAGAACAACTTCCTGTTTCCTGTGCGCGGTGCCTCTCCGCTTCCGCCTGTAGGTGGCGGTAAAACTCTTCCTCTGAGTTTCTTTCTTCCTGTCACGAGCTGCTGAGACTCAAATAATCAAACCAATCAAACCAATCACTCTGATCTTTTCTCTCTGATCAGAAAAGCGCCTGAGAAATGACAAGTTTTCACTTCGTGACATTTTAATGAAACTATTTCCTGAATCTTTCCTGGAACAGCTGTTTACCTGAATGTTTCATTAGAGGAAACAAAGAAACACTGAGCTGCTGCACAAACTCATTTTTATGATTTCACTGATCTCAGATCTGAAAGAGCCTCTGTGTTCACATGTTCTCTGTTGCTGTGAGATGAAGGGAATCATGGGAGAATAAAGGCGGGGGGGGGGGGGCGTCATTATTATGTAATTCCCTATTGTCCCGGTCCACCTGTTGCTCGGGACGGATGCTTGGCAGCTTCAGAGCTCGCGGCACAATAACGGCACGATTGTAAAGTGAAGTGTTGGCGGGAGCGTCGCTCTCAGCTCGGATCCTGGAGGACGAGCACAGTTGGTGTGGAGGAGAGTTTCCCGCCTCCACAGTGTTTGAGCTGAGAAACAGGCAACAGCTGATTCCATGTTGCTGGACGGAGCAGCAGCTGATCGGGTCTCTGCAGATCTGAGTCTTTGTGCTTTTCCTGTTGGCGCCACAGCGCAGCTCGTGTCTTCACCTTTAGTAATAAATGAAAAGCAGATGTTCTGCAGCAGCTTCTCATCCACTGAAACATGAAACACACTGATGAGAGTTAATGGACCGGAAGTGTCGGTGCAGCTTCATGTTTCAGCTGCATTTCACTTCAGGGAGACTGAATATATTTATTCAATATAGTTACGACAGTGAATTGTTTTTTATGAACATTTGACATGAATCTTCCTGAAACTTTCCTCAGTCTCTTGATGTAAATCAGGATCATTCAGAAGCGACTCTAAAATCTACCGTCAATAACCTGATCATGTTTCATAAACTGATTCGTCAATAAGTGAAGATTCAGCTTTTCTGCAAATTTAATGAAACTATAAATGTTGAACTAGATGATTTCATGTAAAGACATGTGTGTGTGTGGGGGGTGTGTGTGTGTGTGTGTGTGTGGGGGGATGTACTGATGGAAAGTGATGATTGAGACTTTCTGCTCAAAGACGAGTCAGCACTTAATTGATCTGAGATCGGAGCCAATGTTTCATCGATCAGCTGCTGACAGATTCATACTGATGACAATTTGAAGTGAAGACAAATCCTGAATCTTCTTTTAATCACATGAAGACACTTTCAGTCTGTCTGCTGTTGTTGTTGCTGTTGTTGTTGTTGTTGTTGTTGTTGTTTGTTGTCCAGACCTTGTGCAGAACTCTGTTCAGCTGTTTGTTGTTTTAATTATAAAATGTGATTTGATTGAAAACGCTGTTGTTATATTTTGGTGTTTGAGCAGCTGGTTCAGTTGACTCTGTGTGTGTGTGTGTGTGTGTGCGTGTGTGTGTGTGTGTGTGTGTGTGTGTGTGTGTGTGTGTTTGCGTGTGTGTCTGTGCGTGTGTGTGTGTGTGTGTCTGGTCAGGAAATGTAATAATGGGCTAATCCCTTCCTCGCATGCGTAACGCGCGCTGGTGCCAAACGCGCGGCTCAAAACCAAACCTCCGTCTGTTCCTCACTCTCAGTTTGTTCTGACGACGCGCAGCAAGCCCGCGAACTGGCAGCGGAGCGCGCGAGGCTCTGTGTCACTTCATGCCGGTTTCACGGGGAGAGGAAAGTCCGGATCCAGTCTGAGGTCGATGTTCTCTTCTCCACACCTCCACAGCCGCTCAACCTCCCGCTTCTGTCGCGCGTAAAAGCCGCTCGGTGCGGCGGGAAGCGGCAGCCGCGCGGCAGCGTCTGTTTCTCTCTGACATTTCTGAGCTGAAAGATCCAGATGGAGAACTTCACCTCCTCTCCGCAGAGGAACCAGTCCGCCGGGGTCTGGACGGACTACAGCCTCCAGTACAAGGTGACCAGCAGTCTGCTGCTGCTGCTCATCTGCGCGCTGGGGATCGTCGGGAACGTGATGGTGATCCTCGTGGTGCTCACCACCAAACACATGAGGACCCCCACCAACTGCTACCTGGTGAGTTTGGCGGTGGCGGACCTGATGGTGCTGACGGCGGCCGGGCTTCCCACCATCACCGACAGTCTGTTCGGGTCCTGGGTGTTCGGTCACTACGGCTGCCTCTGCATCACCTACTTCCAGTACCTGGGCATCAACGCGTCCTCGTGCTCCATCACCGCCTTCACCATCGAGAGGTACATCGCCATCTGTCACCCAATCAAAGCGCAGTTCCTCTGCACGCTGTCCCGCGCCAAGAAGATCATCGTGTTCGTGTGGGCCTTCACCTGTCTGTACTGTGTGATGTGGTTCTACCTGTCCGACATCCAGGAGCTCGTGTACGACAACGTCACCATCATCACCTGCGGCTACAGAGTCCCCCGGAAGTTCTATCTGCCCATCTACTTCTTCGACTTCGGCGCGTTCTTCGTGCTGCCGCTGCTGCTCTCCGCCGTCCTGTACGGACTCATCGCCCGCATCCTCTTCCTCAACCCGCTGCCCTCCGACCCCAAGGACAAGAAGAAGAACGGACACGCCAACCACGCCCTCAGCAACAGCTGCAAAAACTCCCGCCACTCCAGCTCCACCGCCACCTCCCGCAGACAGGTGAGAGGAGGAGAGGAGGAGGGGAGGAGGGGAGGTGGAGGAGGAGGAGGGGAGGTGGAGGAGGAGGAGGGGAGGAGGAGAGGAGGAGAGGAGGAGGAGAGGAGAGGAGGAGGAGAGAGGAGAGGAGGGGAGGGGAGGTGGAGGAGGAGGAGGGGAGGAGAGGAGGAGGAGAGGAGGGGAGGAGGAGAGGAGGAGGAGAGGAGAGAGGAGGAGGAGAGGAGAGGAGGGGAGGAGGGGAGAGGAGAGGAGAGGAGAGGAGGGGAGGGGGAGGAGAGGAAGAGGAGAGGAGGAGGAGAGGATGAGGAGAGGAGGGAAGGAGGAGAGGAAGAGGAGGGGAGAGGAGAGGAAGAGGAGAGGAGGAGGAGGGGAGGAGGGGAGGAGGAGAGGAGGAGGAGAGGAGAGGAGGAGAGGAGGAGGAGGGGAGGAGGAGGAAGAGAGGAGGAGGAGAGGAGGGGAGGAGAGGAGGAGAGGAAGATGAGGGGAGGAGGAGGAGGGGAGGAGGAGGAAGAGAGGAGGAGGAGAGGAGGGGAGGAGGAGGAGGAGAGGAGAGGAAGAGGAGAAGGAGGAGGAGGAGGAGGGAAGGAGAAGAACCAGCTCTGGCGCAAAAAGAGTCTTTAATGTTTTTATTCTTAAACAAACTTAAAACTTTCATTTTATGTCACAATCTCAACTGTTTTCTTCATCTTCTTTATGTTTCTGAATGTTTTTATAATCTTCGTTATCTTTAAATGTTTGTTCGACCAACAGAAAAATAAACAAACTAAAAACGATAAAAACAGAAAGATAAAAATATATTTATATATATAATTTTTATTAATTTATATACATATTTATATATATATATAAATATAAATATGTATTTTCAGTTTAGTATCAATGAACTCTATAAAAGAGGAAATATTTCATCCTACCAGCAGCTGATTCTGGGGGAGTTTTGCTTATAAAAATGACGCGGATGATGATGATGTTATTAAAACTGATTCACTTCCTGTCATCGACTCAGTTCTAATGAATTACGTTTAAGTTCTGACCTTTAGTGGATTCTGGTCGGCCGTTAGTTCTGGTCTGAGGTCGGACGCCGACACGAACCGTCGACAGTTTAAACGTGAAGACGTGAGAAGATCTTTGATTCCTTCTTGTTGATGTTCGGTTCTGTATCTGTGTTGGAGTATTGATCGGTATTTATTTGATCAGTTTCCCCTCAGAGCTTCCTGACAGTCGCAGTTCTCATGTTTCTTCCTGTTTCCCGCCACAGGTGACCAAGATGCTGGCCGTGGTGGTGATCCTGTTCGCCGCGCTGTGGATGCCGTACCGGACTCTGGTGGTGGTGAACTCCTGCCTGGACCGGGCCTACCTGGACACCTGGTTCCTGCTCTTCTGCCGGATCTGCATCTACCTCAACAGCGCCATCAACCCGGTCATCTACAACGCCATGTCTCAGAAGTTTCGCGCCGCCTTCCGCAAGATCTGCCGCTGCAGGGCGAAGGGTTCGGATAAACCCGCCACCTACAGCGTGGCCCTCACCTACAGCGCCGTCAAGGACACGTCGATGGTGGAGAGCACCGACCACTTCACCACGGAGCTGGAGGAGCTCACCGTCACGGACGAGCTGCTGTCCGATCAGAAGATGATGTTTCCAGACGCCTGCGTGTACGGGAAGGTGAACTTCAGCGACGCCTGAGGTTGGTGGGAGGATTCACGGCTCTGCTGAGAGGAGAGATTGTTTCCTGAGCGCCGGCCGACCTTTTGGACGGCAGGACGCCGCAGCTCCAGATGTAAACACAGATTACACGGCTGATGTTTAACGACAGTCTGTGAGACGCAAACAAGAATCATCCTGGACATGAAGCCACAAACATCCACAGATACAGGAAGTGCTCCGCTCTTATCTTATCTGAACCGCACGAGTCAACAAAACAGAAACACTTCACCTCACTTCAAACATCCATCAGCTCAGACTCACCTCCGAGTCTTAAAGCTGCACATTCACATTTTGTGCTCAGCTGATCAGTGACGCTGTAAAACCAAAGGATACCAAAGACACAAAGATGGTCTGGATGGAGGCGTGGAATCCAGTCTTTATGTTCTCATTCAACACCCCCCCCCCCCCCCCCCCCCCATGTCAGGGCAGGTGGTCCTTTAAAGGGAGAGTCATACCTGAGCCCTCACTTACAAAACAGGCCCTGCTTTTATTGTGAAGGACTCAAACACAGCCTTGAGCACCTAGTGAAAAGCAAGACGGACGGCTGAGTGGTGGAGGCTGAAACAGGAGAGAGAATGAAGCACTTTGTGAGTTTAATTTAAGTCTATTATTAGTATACTACTGCTTCAGCCTCGTCCTGGTTCTGTGGGAAACGTTTTAAGGGTTTATAAGTTGTCACTAATGGATTTTATTATTATTATATATATTATATTATTATTATTTATTATTTATTATTTATTATTTATTATTTATTAAGCACTTTGTAAGTAACATCAACCTCTGTGTCAGAAACGTGAAGCTGAAACTTGCAGGTCCTCTAACGACCACTAGAATCTGGCTCCAACAGTGAGTCAGTCCCATAGACTCCCATGTTAAAATGTCCAACTTTACAGTAGAAATAAACATGTTTACAGCCTCAGAATTCACCTCGGCTCCGCCCACGCTCCTCCTCTTTGACCATATTTGGATTAGTTGGGAGTTAGGGGGCGGAGTCAGGCACTGCCAAGATGGTGGTGGTGGAGCAGCTCACTGTGAGCTTCAGAAACCTGTGGGTGTCACAGAGGCGACATCCATCTTTGTTTACAGTCTATGAGCTTTTCTCATGTAACTAAAGGAATTTTCTTAAAGAGATTCATGAAATTACAAATTATTTTCACTTTTCTTTATGTTTTATGCATTTTTCAGCAACATCCAGTTAATAGATTTGAATTCAGTAATGATGCTTCTACACAAGAGTTATTGTTGGTGGAGTCTGACAGACGCCACAGGAAGTAAGTGATAATGCATTATTTCCTGTATAGGTTTGTCTCAGGTAGAACAAACAGTCAGACTGAGTCTGTTGCACAAAGCAGTTTAGCTCTGGACTATCTTAAGCCGGACTGTGGTACAATGAATTCTGGGTAAATAAAAAAAAAAAAAAAATGGCTGACTGAGGAATCACATCCAACCACTCAGCTGTGTTTACCTTCAGCAGAACATGTTTGTCTTTAGGAAAAATTCAACAGCTACAAGACGTTTTACTTTGAAGAGTGAAACAATACAAAGAAAAATCTCATTTGGAAAGAAAAATGGCCGACGTCTCTAAAAACTCTTTCCCTTCTCTGCAAATTTCAAGCCATGTTTTCCTGTTTTATTTTTTGTTGCTGGGTGCTACTGGTGTCATTGATCGTTACCATGGTAACACTGGTCTGGGTGTGAGGTGTCTAATGTCTGTATTTTTGTGAAAGTTTCTTGCATCAGATTAATCTACGAGCAAAAAGAAGAAATTAAAGAACAAATCAGAAATGAATAACGACGAAACAGAAGATGATGGTTTATTGTAGAGAGCATAAGCTAACACCTGCTGCGTCTTGTTGCACGTTTCACCTGTGTTGCACCTGTGACCACTCCTACTAGTGATGTCACTGTGACACACCTGGTGTGTCACAGTGACAGAACTGATGCTTTAATTTATAAAGTAAGAGAGTTGTTTCTACATTTTCTAATAAACACCAAGTTAATAAACTGTTAATATAATATTCAGCACTAGTTACAACTTATAAACCCTTTAAAATAAATATGCCTTATTAGACAGAAATATCTCCTGATATCTTAAGATGTTATTTTCTCACAAATCTAAAGAGTTAATAGATTGTTTTAGCAGCAGCGGCTGTGAAGCTGTTTTAGAGGGACAGTCTGTGTGTGTGTGTGTGTATATATATATATATATATATATATATATATATATAGTGACAGAGACAGTGAAACATAAGGAACGACCATCTCAGCATCAGTGTTTGTGATTTGAGGCAAAGTGAACGTGATGTTTGAGTGTGTGTTTTAATGAACCGTGGCTTTTTGCTTCTCGTGGTGAGAGTGTCGTGAGCTGGTGAACGCGGCCGGATGGACGTGTGAGGTTTAGATATTCTGCCACATCAGTGACTGTTTATATATTTCTGAGCACAATCCACCACAGGGGAATATGATTGGGCGGCAGCAGCAGACGCAGCGGAGGAGGGTGAAGCTCTCGCTCTGAAACGGTTTCATTCACTTCTCTGTGTCGAAAATATCAAATAGCAGCTGTTGTTTTATGTGATTGTACCAACACTGTACACGCTCTGAGTATCTGTACATTCATGCGCTTGTGTTTGTTCCCTGTGTATTTAAAGTGAGTGTTATTTATGGAAACTCTTCTGTTTGTAAAGTGGAAAAAGAAAGTTATCCGTATATTTTTATGCCACTTTTACTTCCATTATTGTCCATTAAAACATTAAAAATATTATTTTGTGATTTCACTATTTGGAAGATGCTGCTTTAGTCTTTGCTTTTTAGATAAACGTGATCCTGTGAGTATGTTGATGGTTCTCTAGAAATTGTTAATTTGTACATTTTAACTTTATGGTCTGAATAAAGTTGTTTCTGGAATTTGTTTTTTTCTCTCTTTATTATTATTATTAGACGGTCTCAGTCTTTCTCTCGGACGTTCATGTTTTCATTTTAATTTCTACTGATCTCACTGTTCATAACACGTTCATTAATGTTTTTATATGATACAGACACATGATGACGAAATAATCATCAACACCATGACTGAGTGTTTCCACCTTGAACCAATGACAGTCTCATAAACACAGATTCAGACAGTCAGAGTTTCTTACGTCACAAACCTGAGGAACCAATCCTGATGACTTGTGGGGACGGGGGGCGGGGCTAAATACACCTGTCAGTACAGAGAAAGATAGAGTTAGCATTAGCACAACCGCTAACACTGTGTCAGCCACTGCCAGTTACAAGCTAACAAACAACATAAACAAATAAAAGATGCTAACAATGCTAACCGTTCTGAAAAGATGCTAACTACTATGAATAATTATAGTAGTAATAGTAATTATGAATCATAGCAGAAGATTTAACACGAGGTTAAAACACATCTGGAGGAACTTTAACAAAAGTCAAATCTCTATGTGAAATGTGAATTTGTCAGTGTTGTATTGGTAGATTGTTGTGATGCCAAAATGAATGAATGAATGAATTAACACTGCCTTAAAGATCAATACATTTCATAACTATTTTATTATCTATCTATGTCCTTACTGTGATTGTGAATACTGTATATGATTTATTGTTTATAAATCATATTTTTACAAACAATGATTTATAGCTTATTATAAATCATATTCATAGTGTTTCATTAACATTCACTGACGGTTCCTCCGACTGAAGAATGTAAATTTGCTGTTTGTCAGTGAACGTGTCAAACCACAGCTCCCAGCTCATCCGTCACGACCGCCACTCGTTTGTATTCAGACACTTTCCCACATTTATTAGAAACATAAAACCTGGAGAGAGCTCTGTCCAATAAATGTAAATTCTCCATCAATCATCAGCTGATAGAAACTGAGAGCAAGTCAATTAGAGAATCGACCTGTGTGACTGGGGTTTCAAAAGGCTCCATACCATTTCTCTGGAGTGTAAATAATGTTTTGACAGAGCCTCCTCTCTTCTGATTGGCTCACAGACCTGTTGTTACTGGAGCTCCAGAGAGAGAGAGAGGATGGATTTTATATCTTCTGATGGATCAAATAAAACACAGAAGAAGAGTATTTTATTCAAAAGCAACTTTAACTAATTCAATCAACACAAAAATGCTACAAACACCGTCTGATTGACAGGTGACAGTAATTATCCATTAACTTTAAAAAGGTAGATTATCACTTAAATCATGTTGGTGTATGACAGGATGTAATTAGGAGACTGTCTGCGGGAGAGAGAGAGACAGACAGAGAGAGAGAGAGACAGAGAGAGAGAGACAGAGAGGAGAGAGAGAGAGAGAGAGAGACAGAGAGGACAGAGAGAGACAGAGAGAGACAGACAGAGAGACAGAGAGAGACAGAGAGAGAGAGAGACAGAGAGAGAGACAGAGACAGAGAGAGAGACAGAGAGACAGAGAGAGAGAGGAGAGAGAGAGAGACAGAGAGAGAGACAGACAGAGAGACATAGAGACAGACAGAGGGACAGAGAGAGAGAGAGAGAGAGAGAGAGACAGAGAGAGAGACAGAGAGAGAGACAGAGAGAGAGAGACATAGAGACAGACAGAGAGACAGAGAGAGAGAGAGAGAGACAGAGAGAGAGACAGACAGAGAGAGACAGAGAGACAGAGAGACAGACAGACAGAGAGACAGAGAGAGACAGAGACAGAGAGAGACAGAGAGAGAGAGACAGAGAGAGACAGACAGTGGGACAGAGAGAGACAGAGAGAGAGAGAGACAGAGAGACAGACAGAGAGACAGAGACAGAGAGAGAGACAGACAGAGACAGAGAGACAGAGCGAGAGAGAGACAGAGAGAGACAGAGAGAGAGAGACAGATAGACAGACAGAGACAGAGCGAGAGAGACAGAGAGACAGACAGAGAGAGACAGAGAGAGAGAGAGAGGGACAGACAGACAGAGAGAGAGAGACAGACAGAGACAGAGAGAGACGGAGACAGAGAGAGAGAGACAGACAGAGACAGACAGACAGACAGAGAGAGAGAGACAGACAGAGACAGACAGACAGACAGAGAGACAGAGACAGACAGAGACATTGTTCATGCCGAGAGAAGAAACTTTCTGTCTCATTAGCTCTGAAACAGACGAGTTTCCAACACTCACAGAGGTGTTTCGTGATAATGGGGCTGCGATGTTCATTAAGACGCCGCGGACAGAGACAACAGGTGATGTAATTACAGCTCTCCTGTAACGAGGGAGCGACCTCGGCTTTTAGGAATAATTACACATCGTCAGGCGGCGCCGAGTCAAATCTCTCCAAAGACCGAGACCAACAACAATTTACAGATCGTCCAGGAAACAGAATGAAACCAAGTGTAAGAACCTCAGGTTGAATTTAAGCCTGAATATACTTTATATTACACACGTTGTCCGTCTGGTTCAGTCTGAAAAGCTATTCATTACTGAAGAATGTGCAATCAACTCGACAGCCATTTCTTCCTGGAGAAATCCGCGGGTCTGTTGACTGTAATCAGTTAAAATGTGAGCGTCACACCTGCGGAGACGAGGCGTCTCCATCACGACCAGCAGCTTCAATCACAAACCTGTTGTTTCTTCAAGGTCACTCAGAGACAGAGGGACGGCGCTGGGTTTGGAGACGGCGGACAAACTGATTCATGGAGCATTAAAGACCAACAAGAACAAACCTGAGTGAACTCACTGTGGTATCTATGTCTCTGCTCCGATCATATTCAGGATGTTTATTCAGAGGAACCTGCTGATTGATCTGGACGTGATGTTAAAATGATCCGTGTCTCAGCAGCTGAACATGAAAACGCTTTCTGAACTGCAGGCTCCGGGGGCTCACCTGGTGGAGCAGGTAACACTTAGACCCCGTCCTGACTGCATCGGTCCGGGTTTGAATCCAGCCTCTCTCTCCCCCCTCTCTCCCCCATACTTCCTGTCTCTCTCTCTGTCCCGATCAAAGACGCTCCAGCAGACCTGGGACCAGTTAGGGTTAGTTAGTGTGATGAGATGAATATGAGCTGGGGGCTGATGGGAAGTGGGAACCAGCTGTTATTTAAACATTAATGCGGCTCCACAGCAGCTTTCTGTGCTAAAATCAAATCACTAACTAATCAAATCAATCGATCAATCGATCACTGTTTGAACTGTGTCTTCTGTTGTGAAATTGATTTTAAAGGACCGTGAGTCAAAGGTCAGATTTTAAAATCCTGCTGGTCTTTAAACGAGGACGTGGATCCAGAGATGTGATCTGCTACAGGTGATCGTTACTCACCTGTGGGACAAACGTCCTCGAGCTGTTTGAATCAACTTGTGTTTCACATGTTTCTTTATGTGCTGCTGTGGTGGACTCCTGCCTTGTGACGCAGAGCTGCGTCCCTGTACTGTTGCTCAGCTGAGCTTTAATTTAAAGCTTCATTAATTAATCTATAAAAGTAAATTTAATTTACTCGATCAAGCTGCATGTTAAATGAATCAGTCTGTAGCTGAAGAACTGAACGTGCGATTGAAAATGAAAACAGTGGTGGAGAAACACGAGTCGGTCGTGTGTTGATTTTAATTTAGAGTCTCTGGACCTTCAGCCAATAAAAACTCATTTAGAGAAACTGATTAAATTTAAAATAAAGCTCGACTTTCAATCTTCAAAATGCTCTTTTAACAAAGTTTTCAGAAAGTCAACTTTGAAAGACGTAACGTCGTTTACCTGAAAGCAGTGAAATGAAGGTTTGGGAAATCTTCAATTATCCATCTCTGTGAGGTCGGACGGATTCACAACATGTTTTTATTTCTGTCCCTCTGCGTCTCAGTGAACACAGAGCGCTTCCTGCCAGACGTTAGTGGCTCTGACAGGCCGCCTTCAAGTCATGTAGCCGGGCTGCTGCAGCTAATAAAAACAAGCAGTGCGCTCTAATTCAATTGCACACGAGTAATTAAATAAAAACAGAGGAAAAGTGGATTTTCCTGAAAAACAAACACAATGACAGAGAGGAGAAGAGGCTGATTACCTGCCGACGGTGGAGTGGAGAGTCTCAGAGACCTGCAGCACTCAGGGGAGCCCGAGACACCAATCACAGGCCGGTGAACTCATCGACGAGGACGCTGCAGTAACAGGACAATGTGCACGGCTCTCTGCTTGTTCCCCTTCACACTTCACTGGAAATTCAAACCTGATCAATAAACTGGTTCCAGCTGTTCTCCAATCGTTCCTGAAAATCTGAGGGTTTTACCAAACAGTGAAAAACGAGCTCCAAGCAGCTGATTACGACCACAGGCCGTAAATAAAGATGGACGTCGCCTCCGTGACGTCACACACAGGTTTCTGAAGCTGAGAGTGAGCAGCTCCACCGTCGCCATCTTGGCAGAGTCTGACTCTCTGTTCCCAGCTAATCCAAATATGGTCAAAGAGGTGACGGACACTCTCCCCCACCTGTCACTCAAAGAGGCCACGCCCTCAATTCTCCATAACTTTAGTCTAAAATGTAAACAGGTGAGTTACAAAAACAGGTGAGTTATATAAACAGGTGAGTTCTATAAACAGGTGAGTTATATAAACAGGTGTCATGAAGGAGGAAATTAGCTCCAGAGACCAAAACAGTTTTTGTACCAGGCTGTAAACATGTTTATTTCTGCTGTAAAGTTGGACATTTTAACATGGGAGTCTATGGGGACTGACTCACTGTTGGAGCCAGACTCTAGTGGCCGTTAGAGGAACTGCAGCTTCTGGTTCTTCACTGTTGATGCTTCATGTTTCAGGTGGATGGTTGGTCGTATCAGAGGGTTGGATAAAACACCTGTGGTTGGCTGTTGACCGTCACCTTCAGCTCGACATGAACAGACTCTGATGTGAATGAGATTCTTTCAGGGATGATGTTGTGTTCAAGTGTTTTTAATCTGATCCTGTAAAAACCTTCCTGCAGGTTTCTCCACTGCTCGTTTCTCTCTTTGCTTCTCTTGTGTCACAATCAAAGGAAATATAAAGAGGAGGAAGTGGACTGTCTTTTTTTCTTCCCTTTCTTCTTCTTCAGGAAACAAACTAAAGATTGAAGTGTGAGCTCTTCTCCATCATCTGTCCTCAGGTTTTTAAGCAGCACATGGTTTAATAGCTCAGAGAAATGCATCAAATCCCATCTGCAGTGTTTATATATATATATATATATTATATATATATATATATATATATATATATATATATATATATGAATACACCCCATCTTGTATGAGATGTGCAGCGCCTCCTTTTAAACCGTCACCAGAAAAAAAAAGAAAAAGATATGATTGAATTTTGAGGCGTTTTCACGTCCCACGGAGCTGGAGTGTAATGCATCAGTGTGATGTGTGAAACATGTTTATGGAAATTTATGAAGATGAATCTTTCTCAGACAAATGTCTGCTGTGAAATGTGTGTGTGAAATAATGTGGTGACAGAGCTCAACATGATTGTTTATTATAACTGTTATTAATAACTGATTTATTATTATAAACTGTTATTATTAGTATTATAACCAATGACACATGAATTTCCCCTTGTGGATAAATAAGGTATCCATCCACCCATCAATCATCCATCCATCCATCAATCATCCATCCATCATCCATCTTCCCTGTAGGAAATGTATATTCATCATTAAATAGATTCATGAGAACCAGTTCGTTGATTCATATTTAATCGTTGACATTAATTTACAAACCTTCAGCTCGTTAAAGCTCATTATCATAATTAGTCCAGAGCTGCTTCCTGACTCTTTGATCTTGAACGACAGATTCTTCACAGATGAAAATGTGAAAAGAGGAAAACACTCGACACTTCTTCATTTTGGAATGATGAAACTTTTCTAATTATTATTGACCTTTAGGACGAAGAGGTTACTGGAGGTCAGGATGTACAGTCTCTCATTGGTCGCTCTGAAGCCCAGGATTGGTTTGTCCGAGTCCAGACTGGCCACCTGTTGCTTGGCGACCTGCCCTACCTGACGTCCCTGCTTCCTGTTGAAGAGGACGGTTTCCACCGGCGACGGCTGTCTGTAGATGAAGGCGCGGCGGAGACACTCGCACAGAGACGCGTAGGAGAAGTTTGGAGCGCAGGTCGCAAACTTTTTGTCCCTTTTGGACGCCTGAACGTAGCCTGAGGACACAGAGAGACATGAGATCAGAGACATCAGGTCAGAGACATGAGATCAGAGACATCAGGTCAGAGACATAAGATCAGAGACATCAGGTCAGAGACATCAGGACAGAGACATGAGATCAGAGACATGAGATCAGAGACATCAGGTCAGAGACATAAGATCAGAGACATCAGGACAGAGACATCAGGTCAGAGACATCAGGTCTGAGACATCAGGTCAGAGACTTAAGATCAGAGACATCAGGTCAGAGACATAAGATCAGAGACATCAGGTCAGAGACATCAGGTCAGAGACATCAGGACAGAGACATCAGGTCAGAGACTTAAGATCAGAGACATCAGGTCAGAGACATAAGATCAGAGACATCAGGTCAGAGACATCAGGACAGAGACATAAGATCAGAGACATCAGGTCAGAGACATCAGGTCAGAGACATCAGGTCAGAGACATAAGATCAGAGACATCAGGTCTGAGACATCAGGTCAGAGACATCAGGTCTGACACATCAGGTCAGAGACATCAGGTCAGAGACATAAGATCAGAGACATCAGGTCTGAGACATCAGGTCAGAGACATCAGGTCTGACACATCAGGTCAGAGACATCAGGACAGAGACATAAGATCAGAGACATCAGGTCTGAGACATCAGGTCAGAGACATAAGATCAGAGACATCAGGTCAGAGACATCAGGTCTGACACATCAGGTCAGAGACATCAGGACAGAGACATAAGATCAGAGACATCAGGTCTGAGACATCAGGACAGAGACATAAGATCAGAGTCTCCAGTAACCACGGTAACACTCAGCCTTTCTCAGTCTCTTTACTCAGATTTTCTGAGCCTCATGTAAAAACACAGAACAATCAGAACGACACAGCAACTGGATCTGTCTGCCATGTTTCTAACCACGAGCATGTGACCACGTGACCACGTGACCATGTGACCACGTGACCACGTGACCATGTGACCACGTGACCACGACAAAGACTTGAGACAGAGGGAGAGTCACTGATGTAAGAACAAGACGTCACACAGAGACGAGTTTTCATATTTAAAGTCACTCGGACTGAAAGTGAAACTTCAGAGTCGCTCCACCACTAAACACACACACACACACACACACGCGCACACGCGCACACACACGCACACACACACACACACACACACACACACGCATACACACACACGCACACACACACACACACGCGCGCACACACACACACGCATACACGCACACACACACTCAAAGAAGTGAGGAGGCAGAAGGTCGGGGGTTGGGAATAAATGGGATTACTGACGAGCTGCATGTAAACGTGATTACGTAACCTGCTCGGACTTCACTGGTCACTGAAGTGAGAACAGGCGGCCATGACGGTGCGTTTCAGTCCCGTGACACTTCAAATTAAATCTAATGTGTAACTGAAGACAAAAGGAAGCTGCTGGGGTTACTTCAGGTCACAGAGAAAACGCCTTAATGTGTGACGACGTATCAGAGTCGACATGTAACAGGAAATCTCAAAAAGTAAATTGAACACAGACTGGTTTCGACCCCAGGGCGTGGGGTCACCATGACCTTGACCTTTGACCTTTAGCCATGGAATTCTAATCACTTCATGCTTGAGTCCTAGTGGATGGTTGTGCCAAATCTGAAGAAATTCTCTCAAGGCGCTACTGAGACATGACATTAACAAGGCCCAAACTGTGTGTTGTGAGGTCACCATGCCAACGACCTTTGACCTTTGATCTCCAAAATCTAATCACTCCATCCTTGAGTGCTAGTGAATGTTTGTGCTAAACTTGAAGCCGTTCTGACAAGGTGTTACTGAGATATCGCGTCCATGAGAATGAGACAGAAAGACGAACAACATGAAAACAAAATGGCGGCTCTGACTGTTGCCGGCGTGGAGGAATAAAAACATGTTTCCTGTCAGAGCTACGGTCTCAAACAGCAGGTGCTGTCCACAGCTCTCAGGGTTAGTCTGACTGAAGCATGAGAACAGGTGTTTTTCAGGTGACGCTCTTACCCAGGGCGTTGAAGGTGGCGACGTGCTCCCACATGTCACTGGGCCGGTCGGGACGAGGCTGCCACACCAGAGCGTCCACGTCGTGTCGGAGACAGAGACACGGCATCTCAGACGGGTTCACGTCGACTGTGAACAGGTACTGATGGCTGCCCAGGTTCACCTGGAGACACGGGGGGGAAACAGGTGTGGGTGTGAGGATTCTGCAGGTCTGGGATCAGCACCAAGGACAGAGACACATGAACCAATGAGGATAAAACCTGTTTATAGTCAAGGTGATTTCTCAAGCTCCGCCTCCTCTGTATGATGCAACTGTTCCCATCATTCTTATATCTTAAACACTGTTCATCAGGTTGATTGATTTGTGATTGAAGCAACAAAAACATAAACCTCAAAATCAATAATCCATCAACAGATCAATCAGACAGAGAACATGAGCAGTGACGACGCTCACACGTGTGGCGTGTTCTGTTTGACATACTGAGCGCTTTAAACCAGGAGGACGGTCGCTGCCTCACTGTGTTCAGCCTTCGATTATTTATATATTTAATTACTTAATTACACATCTACACATTTATTGGTAAATTTAACATTTGTTTTCAAACATATTCATTATGTTTTGTTGTTTAGGCAGAATACAAACGTTCAAAAGGGAGAATAAGGAGAACAAATGAATGAAGGTAAAGAACTAAATGAAAGTTCATTGTGAGTGCAGCTCCCACAACTGTAGATTTAACTTCTGTCCAATCACCATTCAGATCAAAACGGACGATAAAAAGCTTGTTGCTCCCAGAAACTATCAGCTGATCGGGTTCCCAGCGTTTCTCAAAAGCAACGAAAAACTGTAGAAAACTGCGTGAACAGAAAGAAAGAGTGAAATTATTACATTTAATTCAACTTCATTTTCTTTTCTTGATCTTAATTTCTCTCATCTTCATGATTTTGTCCTTATTGTTGATTGATTTTAAAATAATAATAATAATAACAACATCATCATCATGAAACAGGGATGAAGATTGTGAGTGTGACATCACTCTGTCTGTGTGAGGTTTTGCTGATATTTCCGTCCTATTTGTTTTGGAGGGAAAATGACCTTCGCTGTGACATAATCGCTCCTCGACATGTCAGCGTTCACACGGATCAGTCGGAGTCAGCCCACGTCCCGGTGTCTCAGAGACAGCGCTGTCCTCCCCAGCTCACTGTCACATGACAGGCACTGAGGACTCAGCGTGAACAGCCCGTATGTTGGTGGTCGGCGGTTGATGGTTGCTCACAGTGACAGGCTGTTTAGACTCCATCACTCCTCCAAACTCATTTTGACTCGCAGCGTGTGACAGTTTCACTCAAACCTCAGTGAAGACTGTCGACTGACAGCGCCGCCGCCGCCGCCGCCGGAGTCAACCATAGTCACGAACAATAACACGTGACAAGAGAGAATAACTACACAGAATAAATTCACTGAAATCAGGAGGTTTCATGTTTAACTCCTGCTGTGTCTGTATCTTACAGGAAACTTGGATTTTCTTCTGTAGAGATTAAAGTCACGGAACCACAAACATGTGGAATGTGTCTATAAGCTGCTTAAAATGCAAAATATAGAATAAATAGTGGGATTTATTTTAATGGCGATGTTCATTCAGTCGACTTCAACTCAACACCAGTGATTATAATAATAATTGTCTTGTTGAGGTTTCACGACTGACACAATATGAAGAACTACAATTACATTCTGAGCAGAGAGTAAATGACTCGTCCTCCGTCTGAAAAAGCTTTTTAGTGAACTCTCTTTCTATCAAAGGGGCTTTGAGGAAAGGAAATGAGACGCTGTCATTACAAAATCAAAAGCAAATGCACCTGAACACAGAGGCCACACATCTGTAACATCAGCTGAAATACCACCTGTCCGTCTCAGTCAGTGCTGCCGCTGAACTTTGTCTTTTCAAACCACCAAAGTGCTTTTTCTGTTGACTGTAGAGAAACCAGCTGCATCAGGATGACCTTTAATATCACTCAGTCTGCTCTGGGATCAGCGGAGAGTCGCTGTCGGCCCGTCCAATCAGAGCGCAGAGAAGGGGATTGTTTTAAAGCTGATATCTGGAAGAATCTTAAATGAGTGGTGGAAGATGCTCTATTGTCCCATCTGTCCTGGGTTAGTCTCACATCTGTCCTGGGTTAGTCTCACATCTGTCCTGGGTTAGTCACATCTGTCCTGGGTTAGTCACATCTGTCCTGGGTTACACTCACATCTGTCCTGGGTTACACTCACATCTGTCCTGGGTTAGTCACATCTGATCAGAGACATCAGGTCAGAGACATCATGACAGAGACATCAGGTCAGAGACATCAGGTCAGAGACATCATGACAGAGACATCAGGTCAGAGACATCAGGTCAGAGACATCAGGTCAGAGACATCATGACAGAGACATGAGATCAGAGACATCAGGTCAGAGACATCATGACAGAGACATCAGGACAGAGACATCAGGACAGAGACATCATGACAGAGACATCAGGACAGAGACATCATGACAGAGACATCAGGTCAGAGACATCAGGTCAGAGACATCATGACAGAGACATCAGGTCAGAGACATCAGGTCAGAGACATCATGACAGAGACATCAGGACAGAGACATCATGACAGAGACATCAGGACAGAGACATCATGACAGAGACATCAGGTCAGAGACATCAGGTCAGAGACATCAGGTCAGAGACATCATGACAGAGACATCAGGTCAGAGACATCAGGTCAGAGACATCAGGTCAGAGACATCATGACAGAGACATCAGGACAGAGACATCATGACAGAGACATCAGGTCAGAGACATCAGGTCAGAGACATCATGACAGAGACATCAGGTCAGAGACATCAGGTCAGAGACATCATGACAGAGACATGAGATCAGAGACATCAGGTCAGAGACATCATGACAGAGACATCATGACAGAGACATCAGGTCAGAGACATCAGGTCAGAGACATCATGACAGAGACATCAGGTCAGAGACATCAGGTCAGAGACATCATGACAGAGACATCAGGACAGAGACATCAGGACAGAGACATCAGGTCAGAGACATGAGATCAGAGACATCATGACAGAGACATCAGGTCAGAGACATCAGGTCAGAGACATCAGGTCAGAGACATCATGACAGAGACATGAGATCAGAGACATCAGGTCAGAGACATCAGGTCAGAGACATGAGATCAGAGACATCAGGACAGAGACATCAGGACAGAGACATCAGGTCAGAGACATCAGGTCAGAGACATGAGATCAGAGACATCAGGTCAGAGACATCAGGACAGAGACTTAAGATCAGAGACATGAGATCAGAGACATCAGGACAGAGATTTAAGATCAGAGACATCAGGTCTGAACTGGTCTGAACTGGACCTTGGACTGGGCTTGTTCTGAAGTGGAGGTGAGGACACAGAGTGAAAGAGCAAAGGGAGAGAACAATGAAGACGGAGGCTGATTTTCTACCAACGAAGAAGAGGCATCTTTTTTTAACTTAAGTACTAAAATCAGTGCATTTCATGGTCTCCAGTAACCACGGTAACACTCAGCCTTTCTCAGTCTCTTTACTCAGATTTTCTGAGCCTCATGTAAAAACACAGAACGATCAGAACGACACAGCAACTGGATCTGTCTGCCATGTTTCTAACCACGAGCATGTGACCATGTGTCCTGGTTAAGACTCACATCTGTCCTGGGTTAGACACATCTGTCCTGGGTTAGACTTATATCTGTCCTGGGTTAGAGTCACATCTGTCCTGGGTTAGACTCACATCTGTCCTGAGTTAGAGTCACATCTGTCCTGGGTTAGTCACATCTGTCCTGGGTTACTTACATCTGTCCTGGGTTAGTCACATCTGTCCTGGGTTAGATTTATATCTGCCTGGGTTAGATTCATATCTGCCCTGGGTTAGACACATCTGTCCTGGGTTAGATTCATATCTGCCCTGGGTTAGACTCACATCTGTCCTGGGTTAGACACATCTGTCCTGGGTTAGACACATCTGTCCTGGGTTAGATTCATATCTGCCCTGGGTTAGACTCACATCTGTCCTGGGTTAGACACATCTGTCCTGGGTTAGACACATCTGTCCTGGGTTAGACTCACATCTGTCCTGGGTTACACTCACATCTGTCCTGGGTTACACTCACATCTGTCCTGGGTTACACTCACATCTGTCTTGGGTTAGACTCACATCTGTCATGGGTTACACTCACATCTGTCCTGGGTTAGACACATCTGTCCTGGGTTAGACTCACATCTGTCCTGGGTTAGATTTATATCTGCCCTGGGTTACACTCACATCTGTCCTGGGTTAGACACATCTGTCCTGGGTTAGACTCACATCTGTCCTGGGTTAGTCTCACATCTGTCCTGGGTTACACTCACATCTGTCCTGGGTTAGAGTCACATCTGTCCTGGGTTACACTCACATCTGTCCTGGGTTAGAGTCACATCTGTCCTGGGTTACACTCACATCTGTCTTGGGTTACACTCACATCTGTCTTGGGTTAGTCACATCTGTCCTGGGTTAGTCACATCTGTCCTGGGTTAGTCACATCTGTCCTGGGTTACACTCACATCTGTCTTGGGTTACACTCACATCTGTCCTGGGTTAGTCACATCTGTCCTGGGTTACACTCACATCTGTCTTGCGTTAGAGTCACATCTGTCCTGGGTTACACTCACATCTGTCTTGCGTTAGAGTCACATCTGTCCTGGGTTAGACTCACATCTGTCCTGAGTTACACTCACATCTGTCCTGGGTTTGACACATCTGTCCTGGGTTAGACTCACATCTGTCCTGGGTTAGATTTATATCTGCCATGGGTTAGATTTATATCTGTCCTGGGTTACACTCACATCTGTCCTGGGTTAGATTTATATCTGCCATGGGTTAGATTTATATCTGTCCTGGGTTACACTCACATCTGTCCTGGGTTAGATTTATATCTGCCATGGGTTAGATTTATATCTGTCCTGGGTTAGAGTCACATCTGTCCTGGGTTACACTCACATCTGTCCTGGGTTAGACACATCTGATCAGAGACATCAGGACAGAGACATGAGATCAGAGACATCAGGTCTGAACTGGTCTGAACTGGACCTTGGACTGGGCTTGTTCTGAAGTGGAGGTGAGGACACAGAGTGAAAGAGCAAAGGGAGAGAACAATGAAGACGGAGGCTGATTTTCTACCAACGAAGAAGAGGCATCTTTTTTTAACTTAAGTACTAAAATCAGTGCATTTCATGGTCTCCAGTAACCACGGTAACACTCAGCCTTTCTCAGTCTCTTTACTCAGATTTTCTGAGCCTCATGTAAAAACACAGAACGATCAGAACGACACAGCAACTGGATCTGTCTGCCATGTTTCTAACCACGAGCATGTGACCACGTGTCCTGGTTTAGACTCACATCTGTCCTGGGTTAGACACATCTGTCCTGGGTTAGACTCACATCTGTCCTGGGTTAGATTTATATCTGTCCTGGGTTACACTCACATCTGTCCTGAGTTAGAGTCACATCTGTCCTGGGTTAGTCACATCTGTCCTGGGTTAGACTCACATCTGTCCTGGGTTAGACACATCTGTCCTGGGTTAGACACATCTGTCCTGGGTTAGACTCACATCTGTCCTGGGTTAGACTCATATCTGCCCTGGGTTAGATTCACATCTGCCCTGGGTTAGACTCATATCTGCCCTGGGTTAGTCACATCTGTCCTGAGTTAGACTCACATCTGTCCTGGGTTAGTCACATCTGTCCTGGGTTAGACTCACATCTGTCCTGGGTTAGTCACATCTGTCCTGAGTTAGACTCACATCTGTCCTGGGTTAGTCACATCTGTCCTGAGTTAGAGTCACATCTGTCCTGGGTTAGTCACATCTGTCCTGAGTTAGACTCACATCTGTCCTGGGTTAGTCACATCTGTCCTGGGTTAGACTCACATCTGTCCTGGGTTAGTCACATCTGTCCTGAGTTAGTCACATCTGTCCTGAGTTAGACTCACATCTGTCCTGGGTTAGTCACATCTGTCCTGGGTTAGACTCACATCTGTCCTGGGTTAGTCACATCTGTCCTGAGTTAGTCACATCTGTCCTGAGTTAGTCACATCTGTCCTGAGTTAGACTCACATCTGTCCTGAGTTAGACTCACATCTGTCCTGGGTTAGTCACATCTGCCCTGGGTTAGATTCACATCTGTCCTGGGTTAGATTCATATCTGCCCTGGGTTAGACTCACATCTGTCCTGGGTTAGTCACATCTGTCCTGGGTTAGATTCATATCTGCCCTGGGTTAGATTCATATCTGCCCTGGGTTAGACTCACATCTGTCCTGGGTTAGTCACATCTGCCCTGGGTTAGATTCACATCTGTCCTGGGTTAGATTCATATCTGCCCTGGGTTAGACTCACATCTGTCCTGGGTTAGTCACATCTGTCCTGGGTTAGACTCACATCTGTCCTGGGTTAGTCACATCTGTCCTGGGTTAGTCACATCTGTCCTGAGTTAGTCACATCTGTCCTGAGTTAGACTCACATCTGTCCTGAGTTAGACTCACATCTGTCCTGGGTTAGTCACATCTGCCCTGGGTTAGATTCACATCTGTCCTGGGTTAGATTCATATCTGCCCTGGGTTAGACTCACATCTGTCCTGGGTTAGTCACATCTGTCCTGGGTTAGATTCATATCTGCCCTGGGTTAGACTCACATCTGTCCTGGGTTAGTCACATCTGCCCTGGGTTAGATTCACATCTGTCCTGGGTTAGATTCATATCTGCCCTGGGTTAGACTCACATCTGTCCTGGGTTAGATTCATATCTGTCCTGGGATAGACTCATATCTGCCCTGGGTTAGACTCATATCTGTCCTGGGTTAGTCACATCTGTCCTGGGTTAGACTCACATCTGTCCTGGGTTAGTCACATTTGTCCTGGGTTAGACTCACATCTGTCCTGAGTTAGAGTCACATCTGTCCTGGGTTAGATTCATATCTGCCCTGGGTTAGACACATCTGTCCTGGGTTAGTCACATCTGTCCTGAGTTAGACTCACATCTGTCCTGGGTTAGTCACATCTGTCCTGGGTTAGACTCACATCTGTCCTGGGTTAGTCACATCTGTCCTGGGTTAGACTCACATCTGTCCTGGGTTAGTCACATCTGTCCTGAGTTAGACTCACATCTGTCCTGGGTTAGTCACATCTGTCCTGGGTTAGACTCACATCTGTCCTGGGTTAGTCACATCTGTCCTGGGTTAGACTCACATCCGTCCTGGGTTAGACACATCTGTCCTGAGTTAGAGTCACATCTGTCCTGGGTTAGACTCACATCCGTCCTGGGTTAGTCACATCTGTCCTGAGTTAGAGTCACATCTGTCCTGGGTTAGACTCACATCTGTCCTGGGTTAGTCACATCTGTCCTGGGCTCAGGTTCAAGAGTTTCACAGCACGTTTGTCTCGTCTGTATTTGCTGTAAGTTTCTCACAGCAGCTTCCAGAGGACGTACAGACAGACGATTGTCGTGTCTCTGACTGAATATCAAAGAAACATGTTCATCTGCAGCACGAGCAGCAAACACTTCACTGTCTGTCGAGATGAATCAGATAAAATAATGTTGCCTGTTGTTTCAGTCCAGCCAGAGAAAAGTCAACAATCCACTAGTTTAGTTCATATTTATTAGGAAATGACATTAATGGTATATTAAACATTACTCAGTGCTCGCTACGGCTGCACGACGTGCAAAAAAAATAATTATTATTATAATTGTGCAGCTCTAGTGCTGTTTTCTCAGGACTTTCAAAAGTGATGTTACATTAATTTAGAGCAGCTGCTGCATCTTTGACGAGTTCTGGTAATAATAACAAACTGCTCCTTCCTCTCAGTAGATCAATAGTCAGCAGCTGCAGAGCTACATGCTACCTGTCTGAATCTGACCTGAGGTGATCACCTGGATCATTTCTCTGTGGAAAGATCCATCTCTCTCTCCCCACATCAAGTTCCACGAGTTACTTCCTCCTCAGAGACGCCATCTTTAACCCAGAGTAAATAATACGCCACCATGAGCATATGGAGTCGCTTTAATGCAGTTTGGCCAAATTAAAGAATGAATGTGACTGAACTGCAGCTGCAAGTTCTTATTATAACTGGTGAAATAAACTTTCTCCCTCTCCAGCCTGTGAACACACTGTTGGTTATTTCTGATACAAACATGATCATTCAGAGCTACTTTTGATTCTAATATAAAAATCAATATCCTTTTTATTTAAAAAAAAAAAAAAAAAAAGATTTCTTTTTATATTTTGTGATATAAATAATAATATAAAACTTCAAGTGTTTTCAAAAGATTTCAAAGTCTTCTCTACAAATAAAAGCCTCCATGTTGTTCTGAGCCTCTGCAGCCAAAGCCGTCAGTAGCTACAGATCCGCTCCTTTATAAAAGCTCTGACAGACGTGGTCGGTGGATATGACTCAGTCCTCCTCCGGTGAACAAACATAAAAACTCTTCTTCATCTTTTCAACTGGGACTGGAACCAACACGAAGCGTCTCAGCCGAGCTGCAGAATTAATAGACGGAGCCACGGTTTTCAGCTGAGAGGTTTTTAAAAGGAGGTGAGTTTGGACTGAAGCATTAAGGTGGATACAAAGAAAAGAACGGTACACAGCTTCCTGGATGAGATACACACACACACACACACACACACACACACACACACACACACACACACACACACACACACACACCTGTCTACACTCGCATGTTCACACACATGTGGAACAAACAGAGCAGCGTCCTTCACACGGCTGACAGGTCTGATTTAAGGGCAGCAGCTTCTGCTCAGTAAATGGAGGCAGAAACATAAAGAACTTTTATACACACCAGGAAGAATCAGGCGGAAACACTGAGCCTCATATTCAACACTCATTATTCGCCTTTCATTACATAATCAAAGGGCTCGTGTTTTTCTGTTGAGAGTGGAATTCTTCACCATCAACACAGAAACTATTTAGTGCCAATGAAACAGAAAGTGAAAGAGGAGCATCAGTGATGGACGGAGACTAATGTCCACACATGAATGGAGCTTTTGTAAAGTGCGATTCATCTGCTTTGGGAAAAGAAAAACATGAACTTATTCTCATTATTCAGTATTTTCAAAACACAGAGGAAAGGTTGCTGCTCAGAGAAATGCTTACGTCACGAAGCGGAGTGTTTTCATTTAGCTTTTTGTGCTAATTTTGAAAGCGTACGTGTCACTTCCTCACGTCCATCTGAGGATTTTAGGAAGCTCAGATGTCTAACGTTAATAAATCCAGGTTTTTTCAAACTAAAACAGACCTTCTCTTCAGTCTGCAACATGTGTCGTACGTTTCTCACCTTGGGGAAAATAAAAGCAGTTTTTCCTCACATGTTCCGGACGGAGCAACAACACAAGCGTCCTGCTTTTGTAAGAACAAACCTTCCGCTGCTTCAGAGAGGTTGGAAAAGTAAATAAGAGCTTCTCCTGAAGGTTACTGCTGTAAGAAACACACACCTGAGCCTCACTCAACTCACCTGGTAAAACAAGGTTTACAGAGTGAAGGATGTTAGCTCGCGTACGCCTCGTTTAAAGCTCCTCAGTCAGACCCAGAGGAGGAGGAGGAGTCAGAACCAGAGACCGGCAGACGGATCAGAACGGTTAGCATAGTTAGCATCTCTTCAGAACGGTTGGAACAGTTAGCATCTCTTCAGAATGGTTAGCTTTGTGAGCAAAGAGCCTCAGTCAGACCCAGACTCAGAGGAAGAGTCTGTTGAGACCAGACTCAGAGACTATATGTTTGGACACAGGTCAACAAGTCCACAGCGTCCTCTGTGCAAAAGGCAAAGAGTCGAGACGTGACACAAAAATCTGGACTTCTCTAACCAGCGGATAACTCTGCAGAGCGACACGTTGCACCCTGAACAATTTATTCTCGGCCTGATCTCTGATAGAAAGAGACGTCGGCCACAACGGTGCAACTTCTTACTATTCGAGTCACGAGGGTGGAGGAGGGAAACGAAGTGGGTGCGCCTGTTCATTCTTTACTGGTCCTTTGTGGAGCTTCCTGGTCAAGTGGCTTGTCAAAGGGCCAGCAGTGGCTCGCTCAGCGTTTGGGGGGGGGGGGGGGGGGGGGTGATGTGGCTCAGGTTGGAGTTACTGGAGAATCAGAGTGAAGGAGAGAGGCGTTACTCACCACCTGAGTGGGTCGGAGAGATTCTCCGTCGAAGTGTGTGAGGCTGGAGCTGTCTTCTGGGAAGCCATCACAGTCCTCCAGCTCCTGAGAGTTACAAGGAGGCTTGTCCCTGTCAGGGTTCCCGTTCTGTACAAAGAGAAGGAACAGGACAACAGCAGCCGCAGTTACAACTTGTTTTGCATTTATTAGCATGTAAAAGGCTTGATCTGCGCTGAGGGCCTCCAGTTCAAGTGGGCCCAGATGATGCTAATAGAGGCTGAGGGCGGGAGAGGAAGTGGCTGAAAACGCTGTCGAACACGAGGCCGGGAGCGACTCTGGAGACCGGAGCGTGGTGATGAGCACAAGACGTCAGGAGGAGGAAGGAGAAGAAGAGCAGCTCAGAGCAGCTGAAGAGGAAAGTGACAGGGACAAGAGGCCACGGGGGGGGGGGGCTTAATAAAAAGGTATAGAAGGTCATGAGAAAACCTCCAGAGGAAACCAGACAAGACAAAGACGAGCTTCATGAAAGTTTCATGGCTGAGTCATCTCCTCCAACACACACTGATTTAACACCCAGATGATTCACCCAGACAAGTGGCAGCAGGGTTGGAGAATATGTTGATATATATATTATATATATATTTACATATATACTGTGAAGATTAACTGTCAGATATTTTTGTCTGTTTACACCAAGATATTCATCGCTTTAATATTCTAGGGTGAATTATAGTTGAGCTAAGTTTTAATGTAACATTACATTTTTATTTGATTAATGTGAACTGATTAATTAATTAAGTATTTAACTCACTGGATTAAGCACAAATGAGTTTTAATTATCACCATTTTCCCCAAAACTTTTTAAATATACACACAATCCAAAGTTTTTTCAGCATGATGCTCAAAGCAGGATGTCAACTTTAGAAACAAAATATCTCAAATTTTAAAAAGGCCAATTTCCATTCTAACACAAGGGAATGTAACTGCTGCTCCTTTACTTTAGTTTCTCTAACTTTGGTTGTGACGGTTTAACCAGGATATTTGAGCTCACACACGATGGTGCAGAGAGACGTGCGTCAGGTGCAGCGCTGCAGTGATCAGTGTCATGTCTCAGCCTCACCAGGTCTTCAGACGTCAGGTGGGTCAGTCTCTGGTGGATCAGGGCGGCCTGCTCGTCACTCATCACATGCTCTCCCCTCCTGTCGCCCATCACCAGCTCCGCCCACACGGGTCCCTCACTGCGCTTCTGCAAGGTCACCTCCAGACTGAGGACACACACACACACACACACACACACACACACACACACACACACGCACACACACACGCACACACACACACACACACACACACACACACACACACACACACACACATTTCCTGTCAGCCTGGATTTTAATTAAATATGGATTTTGGTCATCAGTCACTTTATTTATTCACGTACTTTATTGTGATGATGCTTTATTCTATTTTATTTGTTCTTTTATTATAAATTGATTATGTTTGTTTTTGTTTGTTCATGTTATTGTTGTTGTCATCGCTTTTCTTTTCAGCTCATCAGTCGTTGGTGACGCTCTTTGAACTGCACTGACCTGTATGAAAAGTACTGTACACATAAGTTTGATTGATTGATGATTGATTGGAGACCCCCCCCCCCCCCCCCCCAAGGAGACATATATATGTAAATGACACACACAGACAGGCCGAGCTCATTTCCTGGTTTCCTAAATGCCACAACTGACAAGATGCTTCCAAGTCTCTGGAAACTGTCGGAGTTTTCTATGAACCACAGACGAAACACTTGAGAATGAGAGCGATGTAATCAGCCAGTAAACATCCAATCAGCAGCCTGGTGGGATAAAACACTGAGCTGATGAGAAGGACCAGAGGAGAACATGAAGAGTTATTCACTGAGTCTGACCTACTTTGACTCACATCATCTTCCTCAGTGAGAGAGGTGTGTGAAGGTGACCGACAGAATAAATCAAACCACAGACGCCGAGAACAAAACAGAACAAAAAGCAGAAGAGTTGAAGTGATGAAGATCATCATGAAAATTACTGCAACATCATCATCATCTGCCCATATCACGCAGCATGAGATGAGTTTGAGTTTTTATCTATTTGCTAATTTATTGTAATAAGTTGTGCTTTGATTAGAGCTGCACTAATTACACAGTTAATCAGCTGTTAAAAAACTTAATCAACAACTGTTCAACTATTGATAACTCTTTATATTTCAAGCGAAAATACAAAACTGTGACAAATCAAAATGTTTTCTCAGTCTTACATCACAATAAATATGAATATGTTGGATTGTTGTTTTGTTTAATCAATATTTAACAAGAGTAATTGGTCAGATTTAAACATGATTTATTATCACGGTGAAGTCAAACTGAGTGTCTGTCAGGTTGTTATAAATGTCTTATAGACCAAAGGATGAATTGATTGGGAAATAATTGATAAAATGTAAAAATCATTTGAGTCCAATTGTAATTAATCAATAATTAAAAAGAATAATTGTTAGTTTTAGCTCAAATTTTGATATTTGAATTTTCTGCTTCAGATTTTTAAATAATTGATCATCTATAGCTATTAAGTGTCTGTCAGGGTTTGTTGTTAATCATGAAAATCTAATTAATGAATAAATCAATCGTTGTTTCTACACAGATCATTTTAATTACTGACAGTAATTAAGGTCGTTGTGTCGTCTTTACACCGAGCGGAGGGTGAGCCGACGCGTCAGTCCGTTCATTAATTCTCAGCAGAATAATGTTAATGACGATCAGTCTTCAAAGATTCAAGGAAAAAGAGGAATAAATTAGAATTAAATTAAAATGACATTATCTTCCTGGTTACATGTTTGCATTTATGCGTTTTGCCCGGAGCGATGAAAACTCACATTTATAGTCGCAGCGAAACGGTTTGTATTAAACAAGGAGAGAATAATGAAGCACGCTTCATCATGTTTCTGTTCCTGAACTCTCTGATGCCGTTTGGTCTGAGTTCAGGCAAATTTAAATCTCCTTTGGTTTCACTTCGACCAGTAATATTATTCAGGAGAAACACAGAGATGTTACGTTTGTTTCCAGCAGGATTACACAGAAAGTCCTGAACTGATCTGCTCCAGACCTGGTGGAGGGATGGGACACGGGCCACAGAAGAATCCATTATATTTTGGTGCAGTTCCGGTTAAAGGGCGGGAACCTGGGATTTTTTTTTCCTTCTTTATTCCTCCAGCGGCCATTTTGTTTTCAGGTTGTCCATCTGAGTCCATCCGAACTTCTTCAAACTTGACAAACACTCAGTAGAACTCAAGGATGAACTGATTAGATTTTGGTGGCTAAAGGTCAAAGGTCAGTGTGACCTCACAAAACACAGTTTAGCCATGACAAAATGTCACACAAATGTTTAATATTTTCTCTGACTGACAGGATGTAACCCGGAACTATAGTCTGAGCGGCGGAGGGATACGACCATGAAGAGGTGATTGTAGTATTTTTCTGTTATGACAGTGAGACAGATGTGCAGCGTTGTTTGGCCTTGGTCATTCTGCTTCCTTCTGATTTTGATTTTCTTTTTTTCCAGGGATGAAAATAGTCGACCTCCTGCTGGAGCGGTGACAGAGACACATGAAAGGTCTAAAAGTGGAGGATATGACTCAACTCACATTCATGAATGGTTTCATAGATTCGCTGCTTAGGAAAACTATTCAAGCCCCTCTCTCCTTTCGTCATGTTTTATTGCTTTGAAACACTGAATCGCAGAGGATGTCATTTAAAAAGAAGAAGAAGAAGAAGAAGAAGAAGAAGAAGAGCCGGTCGACTGTTTCTCATCCAGAACTCCTCCTCCACCTCAATCTGAGGCTCAACAATCACGCCGACTTGCTTCTAAACAGAAGTTTGGTGTGGGAACATTTCCATCTGAGAAATAACGGAGCTCATTGTAAACATTACATCGGCGTGAATAAGCGCCGCAGCTCTGGCTTGTTATGTGTGAAGAGGTTTGGCTCAGAGCTTCGGTCTTTTTTCTTCTGTTTAATAGTTAAAGTTTAAACTTTCACTGCCTCGTTAAGGAGGATTGTTGTTGGACTATAATTTCTTCTTGGAATAAAGATTTCATTGAGGAAAAAGACACTTTCTTTAGTATTTTCTGCCATAGGCATTTTTTATATAAAAAATTAATAATGAATCGATAATTGATTATTAATTTTTCTGATGATCGAATAAGGAACCCATCTGAGCTCCGATCACTCAGACCACATTCAGGAGGTCTGGACCACATGAGACCACATTCTTTGTGAAGGTGAATGTGTCCTGGGTCAGACTGAAGCGCCGCGTCCTCTACTGACGTCCTCTGACACCGTCTGATTTGTCCCGACACAGTTTATAATGAACACAAAATATTTTACTGTTTCAAATGGATAAAAGCTGATGTGAGCGTGGAGCTGTGAGCAGTGATCCTCTGCTCCTCGTCTACTGAGGACGTGTCGCTCAGTTACAGAAGTCTCAGACTTCACTGACTAAAACCCCGGTCGAGATCAGCACTTTTCCTGGCTGAAAACAGCCCCCCCCCCCAGGCCTGGCTCCGGGAGTTTGTCCCCGTCTCCCTGTCCCGGGCGAGGTCACCTCTGTCCTCATGGTGTTGATTTAATCAATCACTCTGGGTCTGGATCGTTACCAGGAAGCAATTTGCCTTAACGAGCAGTTCCTGATGCAGGAAGAGATTCACCTGAAGAGCAGCGACAACCTGGTACCAGGTCAAATCATTTTTCATTTCAGCTGTTAAAGATCTATTCTCTGCTTTTAAAGAAATGTCTCGACGGTGTTCTGGTTGTGTCTCTCTACAGACGAAGAATATTCAGCACCGCGACCAACACAACCACAACATGGAGCAGATCAGGTGTGCTGAGTCGCACCCGTTTAAAATAAAGGTGCTTTTAATTGATTTCAATGCTTTAATCTTTGGTTTTTACTTTTGGTTTTATTTTTACTTTTGTCCGTTTTATTGATTTTATTGTTTTTACACATGTATTTGTAATTCTCCCTGTTACACATTGCATCTCTTTTTATTTCTTTGTTTTGTTTTTATGTTTGTACAGAACTTCATAACTGTTATAATAAATAATAAAGTTATTATTATTATTATTATTATTATTATATGTGAAATGAGTGGAAATGCGACGCTGTCACGTGTTAGTGGGACTGGACAAAAATATTTCTTTCAAAATCTGTTCAGAACATTTACACTTTGTGAGATCTATAGTTCTGATAAAAGACTGTTAGAGAATGAAAGATGGAGGAATCTGCTCCCTGAAGTCAGAGGTTTGTGTTTCCCTGTTCACCTCGTTCAGACGTAATATTCAAACAAACTGAGATACTGATGTAATGAACTGAGGTTTCCACTGTCACGGCTGAAAAAACTGAAGTCGAAGAACAATCCAGACTCCAGGTCTCTAACCTTTTGTTGTCTCTGATGATCCAGGCGCTGGCCTCGGGGTCTACAGGTGCAAACAGCTGGCCTTGCAGCAGAGGAGGAAAACCCTGGACTCCGATGCTGACGTTGTCGGCCGTCAGCCTGTACTGCACCTCCTCCTTGGTGACGCCCTCGGGGAGGCGCACACACACGGTGACGTCCTCCGCCGTCTGCTGCCAGAAGTAAATGGGATCTGAAGCCAAACAGGAGAGAGACGGGTGGAGCTGAAGTTAACCACATCCAACACCACACAGGAAGTGACGGGAGCTACTGCTGAATATTTACACAGATGGAAGTCTGTTCAAATCAATTAATGATCAGATCACAAGAGGAGACGATGAGGAGACGATGAGGAGACTCAGGCTTCTTAATCTTTTGTGAAAACAAACAATATATTTTTGTAATGTATATTGTGTGTTTTTGAAGACATATATGACATATAATTAGGGCTGTCCCAAACCATTATTTTTTCAATTATTCGACTAATCTAACGATTATTTTTTAGTAAACAGTAATTTTATTGCAATTATTTTCAAGTTAGTCATTTAATATAACAATTTGCCCCGTCCAACATCTTGACTCGCTGCACCAGGGTGTTTCCTCTTTATGTGCTCGTGCATGACTCTCGTGCATGAGAGATATGCCAGATGCACTTTGCAGAGTCTGCAGTTTACCGCACTGTCGGTGTCAAGATTAAAGTTTTCCCAAACTCTGGAGGACCGTGCACGAGCCTTTTTTTTGCCGCGTGTTGCTCCACGCGCTCCGTCGTGCTGCTGGTAGACGCCACCGTGTTGTTCAAATAGATTTACACAGACGCAAATCATTCACGTAGTCAATGACTTCAATTACGTCACCGCGTTGTCCCAGTCCGTGCGCTGCGCTTGTATCCGGGTAAACCAAAGACGATGGATATAAACGGTCCCATTAGAAAGTTCCGGTTCTGTTCTAAGAACATTTTCCCTGTGTGGTTTTACACGACGCGTCGACACTA
>NC_079379.1:25044275-25094275 GCF_021018895.1 Seriola aureovittata | reverse complement strand
CCCAGCCAGTCGACCCCTGGCTCCTCCAGGTAATGAGCCAAACAAGTGAATGTTGCTCGACGGAGAACTTGATAGAAACGATCTAATAATCAGTGTTTTTGTAATAAAACTGGTGCGAATGGAAACGTGTCACATTAAAGCAGCTGCTTGTGGCGACAAACACAGTGATTTGGTTTCTACAGAGATTTTCACCCTCTGGTTCGAACACTGTCGTCAGCCTTGTTAACAGCAGCAGCTGTTTTCAATGAAAACACATTAATAAACCCAATAAACAACAAACCCAACACACACAAAGTCAGAGCCAGTAGCTGCTGAAAGAGCTGCAGCATTCAGCAGCTACAGATCCAGGTGTTCTTCTCCGGCGTCAGTGGAGAGTGAATATCAGACTTTGAATGGAAGGATAATGTTGTCATGGCTGCTGGATGTATAAATCAATAGTGTTTGCTAACGCAGTACCCATAAAGTCAAAATACGACTGTGTTTAAAACTGCGGTCGTGATCCTCTCGCCTCATTTCACAGAACACCACAGTGTAACTGCAGCTTTAAAATGACTTATCTCCTACAATAATAAAACTGAGCTTCTGGGAATATCCTTCGCTGGGACTGTTATCTGCTCGTCACAGATGGTTTCCAACAGAGAAAATAAAATGACAACAGTGTTTTTAAAGTGTAAATATGAGGTGGAGTCGTGTTGTCTTTAACCACGGTAATACGTTTCCAGCTCCACCTGTGACCCACCTGTCTTCTCCTCCTCCATGGGCTCCGGCTCGGGCCGCTCCACAGGACGACCGTCCACGTGCGTGAAGACAAACGGTTTCTCCGAGGCCACCATCAGCCCCCTCCCCCGCGGCTCCACCGCCGCGTAGTGAGGCACCGACTTCCCCCTGAGGACCCTCCTCTTCCTCACCTCGTAGCTCTTCTCCTGACCTGCGGGGCGGGAACAACGGGAGTCAGTGATGGAGGTGTAAAGTCATCTCGTCTCCTATTAAACTCCGACACAGGAAAAGAGGAAGTATAACAACATCAACACGTCTCAGGACGGAGTCGAGCTCAGGTCGCTTCCATCAGGGATCATGTCGATATCCAGACTTTCATTCTTTTCTTCATCAGTTATTAGATCTGTGAACTAAATGTTTCTGCTGTGAAAAAGGAGGAACTCTACGAGGGAAGATAAAAGTTTCCTCATCTGAGTTTTGTTTCCACAGATTCAGATTCATCTTTTCTCTTACACATTTCATTTTGTGTTATCATTTAATTATTTGTTCATTTATTATCTTATTGAGTTTTTTATTCATTTCTTTTTCAGTTGTTTATCTTGGATAATGTTTAAATCACAGGACAATCTTTACACCTTTATATCACCTGTGTTATACCTGTGAAAGTACATTAGTATCATTTTATACTGTTTTCAGGTCCATCCAAAGCCTCCCGACGGATGAAGCTTCAGCTCTCAGATATCAAAGTGCTGCTTCTTTACATCCAGGTGACTGAGGAAGAGACTCTCAAAAGGCTGCGGCTGCTTTATTCTCTGGTGGATCTGATCTTTGAATCATTAGTCAGGGTGAATTTCTTTCTGAGCTCAAGCCAAGAACTTTAATGAAAATTCTTCCTGCCAACGTTTGTGCACTAATCTCATCTGAGAAATGATAATTAAACTTCATTAAAGGCAGATTATGATTAGTAGTGTTTAATTAAACAGGATTTCTGTCTACTGGATGTGATTCTGTAAAAATGTACAAAGAGAGAAATAATGACTCAGATCTAATTATGTAAGACACACTGGTCTTATATTATTTCATGCTCAATTAGCAGAACTATGATCAATGATGTCAATGTCAACGAACCACCCACCATGTCCTGCAGTGTTGGCGACTGTGATCCACTCCAGAGACACAGAGAACCCACTTCCTTTGGTTTCCTGTGGGTCCTTCTGGATGCGGAGCAGCAGAACCTCCATGTTGTGGACTCCGGCCTGGACGTGTGAGACGCTGTGGAGGACGGTGAACGGCTCCCCCGTGTCTTCACTGAACAGCGGCTACAGGAAGAGAAGCAACCAGCAGTCATTTCAAAAATATATATGTTTATTGATTTAAACATTTTGATTACATCAAAGCAACAAACACTAACAACAACAGAAATAAAAATAACTAGAACCGCCTCCTCGTGGTCGTATCCCTCCGCCACTCAGACTAGTTCCAGGTCACATCCTGTTTATCCAGAGTCAGACAGAATATGAACCACGTGGATGAAACTGTCATAAAAAGTGTTTTCCAAGGTCACCATGACCTTGACCTTTGATCACCAAAGTCTAATCAGTTCGTCCTTGAGTCCAAATGGACAGTTGTGCAAAATTGAAAGGGATTCCCTTGAAGAGGAGATGTTGCGTTCACAAGGCCAAAACTGTGATTTGCGAGGTCACCATGACTTTGACCTTTGACCTTTAGCCACAAAACTCTAATCAGTTCGTCCTTGAGTCTAGATGAACGTTTTTACCAAATTTGAAGAAATTCCCTCAAGGCGTCATGGAGCGTTCACAAGGCCAAAAGTGTTTTGTGAGGTCCCTGTGACCTTTGACCTTTAACCTTTGACCACCAAAATCTAATCAGTTCATTCTTGAGTCCTGGTGAATGTTTGTGCAAAATTTGAAGAAGTTCCTTCCAGGTTTTTCTGAGATATCGTGTCAACGAGAACGAAACGGACGGACAACCTGGAAACAATATGGCTGCCGCTCTGACTGTCGCCGGGCGGAGGAATAAAAATAAAACTTTGATCTGAAGGGAAAAGAACAGAGCTGCTTCTCCTCATATATGTATTTAATGACTGTGGTGACTGTTTTGATGTCACCTCACTTTACTGAAAACTCCCCACAGGTCGCTGACTGACTCAGGGCCTTTACTCTTCATCACAGATTCCACTGTTGAACGTTAAACCGATCCCGACTGTGAAGAGGAAGAAGAGCACAAAGACTTCACCCTCACTTCCTCAGACCTCTTCCTGGCGGCTTTCTAAACACACACTCTGGTTCTGAGGCTTGAATTTGAAGAATAACTGGCTGTTTTTATGAGGAAAGAATTCACCGGCTCCATCTACGTTTGTGAGCAGGACTCACGGCCGGTTAGCTTGGTTAATGTAGCGGGAGGTTACAGGATAAGAAAGAGTTAATCATCTACAGCACTCGCTCCTCATTGGTTCCTGCTGAGGACTCAAATATATATATATTTTAACACTCATAAATAAAGTTTATTTATCTAAATACTCAGTTATTTCCTAAAACAGCTGAGAACTGTCGTTTTTAAACAATATTCACTCACATTGGAATAAAGTGCGTTTATTCGGGACTATTTTTTCCAGTGGATTAACACGTTTGTAGTTTCTGGTTCAACCAAACGCCACTGTTTGTACAACCCTGCTGCACACATTGTTTACTGAGATATTGTGTTTGATTTTTCTTCTATGTAGATTGAGCTGTTTTTTATTCTTAGTAATCAGCTGCTATAACTGTAATTTACCAATTTGGGATCATTGAAGTACGTCTACCTAGCTACCTAGCTACCTCGCTATCTCTCTATGTAGCTAGTTATCTGCTGAGGATTTTGGGCAGCAGGACGATGTATGTGGGACAGATTAAAGTAAACTACAGCTCCCATGTTCAGTTTAGTGAAGGAACATGTTGCTCGGTGCAACGCTGATGTGTTTTTGGGCAAAAACGAAGCTGCATGACCCAGAGGAAGAAGCTACTTATTAATGGAGTCAATTAGAAAAAAAAGACTTTTCCTAATCTTCATCACCGTCTGCTACAAACAACTTTGTCACAGTCACAATCACTGAGCTCTTTTTAATCACTGACTCTGCTCCTCCGGGGCTTTGACTTTGTCATCAATGACTCGGAGATTACATCACCAGCTGCTGAGGTGTCGGGTTTGTGCACCCAGTTTCTGGACACTGAACACACCTCCAGTCTGATGCTAACATCAGTCACAAGCACCTGAGCGACACCTGTCTGTGTCCGGCCCATAAAGCAGAAGACAAAGCAGCAGAGAGAGAAATGTTTCCTCTTCATGATACAGCACAGAATTTCTGCTCAGCTGCTTTCCTCAGTGTCAAAGTGCTTGTGTCAGTTTTAAACAACACTCACTTGTGGAGATGAGAGGGATGTGATCAGAGCAAAGCAGGAAGCCCAGTCAGCGTTGCTGCACTTCCATTCAGTCACCAAATGAGGTCAATAAAAGGTCACGAATGAGTCCCGACCCTTTGACCTCCACAGTGACTTCTAGATTATATTATAATGTCTGAATTATGGAAAACTCACACAGTTATTTGATCATGTGTTTGTTGCTCTACGTACCTCCCACTTCGAATGAGAGCTGTCTCCCCTCTTGCCCGTGCGGAGGAGGTGGAGTCGGCCGGTGCCGTCGGAGAGAGCGGCCCAGGTGGCGGAGGTGAGGCTGACGGAGGCACAGAGACGATCCTCACACCGGCTGGAGTCAGCGCTGATACGGAAAACCTCTCTTGGCTTCCCGAGGGCAGTGTCCTGGATTCACAACATAACAGACACGTACGTCAGTCAGTCAGTCAGTCAGTCAGTCAGTCAGTCAGTATCCATGTAAAACAACTGCAGCTGTTTCTACGTGGATTTAAACCAGAGTGAGTTTGATTCAAGGAGACCGGGTGGAGTGAATTTGAATGTTGGTGGATGTGGATGAAACTGATAATTACTTGCTCTGTTATTTATTTGGTCTATGAAATGTCAAAATATAGTGAAGGAAAATACTCATTACAACTTCTCAAAGTCAAGGTGACATCTTAAACCAAAAAGCAGCAAAGAGAAAATGATGAGTCAGTTATCAAAATAGATGCAGACAGGTTTTCTGTTGTTTCGGCACTAGTGGTGAGGAAAAGCATAGGAATGGTGCAACATGGATTTTGTGAGGTCACCACGCCCGTGACCTTTGACCTTTGACTCCCAAAATCTAATCAGTTAGTCCTCGAGTCCAGGGGAATGTTTGTACCAAATTTGAAGAAGTTCTGTCAAGGTGTTACTGAGATATCGTGTCCATAACAAAGAGACGGACGGAGAACGTGAGAAAACAAAATGGCTGCCGCTCTGACTGTCGAAGATTAGAGAATAATATAAAATGTGTGATATACATGTGTCTGTTATTGCTACCAACCAATCAAATTACTTTTATTCTCCAAACAGTCCAGTCATGACTCACAAGGACTCAGAGACGCTTAACGAGAGACGGTTTTGAACCACAGAAGAAGAGAAAGGTCACTGCACCATAAACCAATGAGAAAACTCTGATCAACATCTGAAATCACAGGTGGCGGGACACGTGACTCGGCCGTGATTCACAACTCAGAGCCTCGTTAGTAACGAACAGATCCGTCGCACATGAGCTTCAATTACTCACTGCTTGGAAGTAACAGCGTTTGAAAAGGACTGTGCAGCCGCTGCCCTGCTGTTGCCATGGCGCTCAACACTGTGTATTATATCACCACCTAATGTAGGGTGCACCTTTGAGATCATTTTCTCCACCATCCGTGTCCGTTAATGTCCCGAACGAGAGCGTGATCCGCCTCTGCACAAAGCGCCGCGCGACCCTTCCTGCAAACGTACACAAAAGGTCCCGCCGCCCGATAATTATCATGTGATGATTGTAATTAGGATTTGAGCAACACATTTCCATAAAGAGTCACTTAATGATGCAACTGAAAGCCAGATATTCTTCCTCACAGGATGACAGTGTGACGACCATCATTCAGGCCGGTTTGGACATAAAAATCACTGATGTTGCTCCAATTACCTCTAATCACGGTCAATGATCTGAGACATGAAAGAAGTCTCAGCTGAAAAGGTCACGGTGCTGATTCTACTCCTCGTCTCAGCGTCTTGGTCCTGGATCAGGATCTTGAGTTAATTATCTAAATCACACCTGTGATTAACCACAGACACACAAGGACTCATCCAAAACTTTATCATCCAACAGACAAAAGAAAGTCAAATGAAGTTGTTTTTCCCCTAAAACTGCCTCTGACTGAACGTCTCCCTGAAGGAACAGAGTGATGGGAAGAGCCACGTTGACACTGCAGCTTTTAAAATGTGAAGTTGGTGGAATTTTTGCAGATGAAATTCAGTTTCTCTTGGCGTCACCTGCCGGAAAAGCACCGTGGGCCGGCGCTGCCGTTACACAAGTGTTTGACCGCCACCTGCTGGTGAGTCAGAGGCACTGACGGCAACTTTATACCTCAATCACATACTTCTAATACAAAAACAGATGCTTTCAAACTCTGCTAAGACCCATCTGCACCTTTGTTTAGGACATTTAAACTTCTGTCAATTTATTCTGCAAATCATCTTCTGACTCGTGTGATAATGTTTAAATTCAATACATTTCATAATTCTTCTATTATCGTCTGACATTCACTCTTATTTACTGACGCGCTCAAAGGATTTTCATTTACCTTATTGTCAAACTTCTAATCATCATTTTTTAAACCAAATTCAGAAGTTCCTCGTCCCTGAGTTCACTCAGCTCAACTGCGAAGTCGTCGTTAAAAATATGAAGTGTTCAGCTTTCTGTCTTGATTTATTATTATTATCATTATTATTATTATTATTATATCTTTTTAATGTGTAATGTCTTACTGTTCCTTCTGTCCAAATAAACTGAACTAAACTAAATTCCACCAATAATTCCACTGTCACAACATCTGCATCACAACTGTTTTATTTGACATGAACATTAAATACATATGAATTTGCCTCACAGACTTTGGTGGAAGGATATGTTGAACTAACTAACAGTAAATAGACCCACACGCTGCTGCAGCACAAAGACGTAAACAGCAACAAGGAGGATTTAAAATCTTACCAGAGTGACGGAGAGGCTGAGAACTCGTCCTTTGCAGTCCACAAATAAAACACTATCTTCATACCAAGGGTCTAAGTGCAGGTAGTTGTACATGCCAAACGCACGCATATGTTCCAGGGTGTACTGAGTGTCCTTCAGCTTCACTTCCTCCACAGCTGTGGCACAGATGACAAAGCAAAAGGTGAGACATGAAAATGAAAAAATTTCGAGTTTTCACTGAGCAGGAGTTAAACCTATGATTACTGCAACAGCTTTTATATGTAATAAAGATGCACCAAAATATTTTTCTATGTCACTTAATATGTTATACAAGCAGTAAAATAATAGTGCTTTATAAAGCCACTTAAATCGGCTTGATATACATCAGTGGCCAACATGAATTGGAAAACATGGATGTTCATGAACATACCAGCGTTTCCCTCGTTTTTGTGGCTTTTTCTTTGTCATATGTACTATTCTTCTTTTACCTTTATTTTCATCTTGTTTATATTTTTATCAAATGTCAATTTGACAGATTTTTTTCTCTGTACTCTTTCACTTTGCTTTCTTTGTCTGTGTGTTTTATGAAAGGCACTTTGTAATCCTCATGGAGGCATTAGAGACGAGCAACAGACACCGGACATATGTGCAATAAGTCGTCGTTCCTGCCGAGTGCATCTAAGATATCGAACACATTATGGCTCTTTTATAAACTAAATCTTGCAGCCAGCTCCTCGTTGTTATGTAAAATAATCTAATTTTAAGACTGACTTTAAATCTTTGTATTCGTGTTGTATTTTTAAAGCCAAAGACAATTTTACACTCACAAGTTCACACTAACATCACTGTTATTACGATAATCAGCAGTGAATTGAATATGGCTCCAACTATTATTGTTTGTCAATTATTCTGCAGATTATTTTCCTTTATAAAACGTAAGAAAGTAAAAACCCATATACTTTCCCACAGCATAAAGTGAAGCCCTCAAAGATATTCAGACATCAGTCATGTATGACAAAGAAGAGCATCAAATCAAAGCAGGAGCCACAAATTATTTGGTATTTTGTCTTAAAAACACAATAAAAATAATTATTCCTTCTTCACAATACTAACCGATTAATTGTCTTTGCACAGACTAACCGATTAATCAACTAATCATTGCAGTTCACTTTCTTACTGACCCCTTCAGGTAAAAGTGGAGGAGTAGTGTTAATTAGCATGACCACAGGACGTTTTAAATTATTACCAAACTGTAAAGAAATGAGGATGTTACATGGCATAAGTGATAGCTGGTATCAATGCTAGGCTAGCACACATGCTAACTGCACTCTTAAGTTTCTCTCACCAGCGTCCAGCTCTACGTTGTAGGTTGGGATGGCGTCCAGAGATAAGCGGTAACTTTCGAAGCCGGGGTCCAGCAGCTCTCTGTTGACCTTCAGGGAATAGTTAGACGCGGCCATGTTTTGATTAATGTGACCGGCTAATTTACAAGTTGGTGACAATCCTGTACAACAAGATGATGATGGTGAAGAAGTCAGTAACACACACGTTTCCTGTTTTGTCGAACACGGCGCCATTTTTAGAGCGGACAAGGCGGGCCCGGGTGCTCATGGGAAGGTGAGTTCTCGATGTATTTTCTCTTAAATTCGTTCTTATTTTCGTCTTTCAAAACCAGACGCCGTCTCTTGAAGATGAACTGTGTCATAAAACACGACTTTTTCACAGTGACGTAACGTGTGACGAATTTACCGCCAAAAAAGCGGAACCCTTAAACCGTTCCGCCGCGAACGTTTCCGACGGTACGCTTTAGTGAAGGGACGGTGTGCTCCCCAGCTGATCCATCCCGACAAAAGGTAGCGTCTACCTGATTGCTAGCTGAATTAAACAATATTTCACATATTTATCACATTTAGTTGAATCCAAACTGACAGATTTACTGTTTTTATTTAATTCCCCGACAGATCATGAGCAAAGACTCCCAGATGAGGGCTGCAATAAACCAGAAGCTGATAGAAATGGGGGAGCGGGAGAGGTAAGCGAGTCTTTCTCTGCAGTGTTTTCGGTTGTGAGTGGTTTACAGACTGTGCAGTGTCTTTACACGTATTTACAAAATGTCAACTAAATGTGTGGCGGCAGGTTGAAAGAGTTGCTCAGGGCGAAGCTGGTGGAGTGTGGATGGAAGGATCAGCTTAAAGCACACTGCAAAGGTACTGCATGTAATTGTTTGTTTGTGTGTGTGCGTGTGTGTGTGTGTGTGTGTGCGCGCGTGTGTGCGCTAGTGTGTGTTCCTATGAAACTGGACCATCTAAACTCATGAACTCTTGTGTCCAGATGTGATCAGAGAAAAGGGCCTGGAGCACGTCACAGTGGAGGACCTCGTCACAGAAGTCACACCTAAAGGCAGAGGTACCGTTCATGATCAAACACAGCGGGGGGGCGGGGGGGGGGGGGTAAATACTGTGACAGTACACTAATACAATAAGGGGGAATCTGCACAGTCACACTTTGTTTAGACCCACAGTGCTTTGTTTTCAACTGTGGTGGAGACGTCAGAGCTTCTAAATGTGAGAATTTTACATGTGAATAAAATAATGCAAGAGACATAAAGAACACGGTTAAATGAGATAATATATCTTAAGCTTTGTGATCCAATTTAGAGAAATTCAAATGACGAGTCATTTCAAAATATACACTCACCAAGCACTTTATTGGGAACACCTGTACACCTGCTTATTCGTGCAATTATCCAATCGGCCAATCACATGGCAGCAGTGCGACATAAAATCCTGCAGATACAGTCAGAAGCTTCAGTTGATGTGATCTCAGTGAATTTGTGTGCCATGATTGTTGGTGTCAGATGAACTGGTTCTGGATCTCCTGGGGTTGTCTCACACACACACACACACACACACACACACACACACACACAGGTTGGTGGGGGTGTGACCCACAGTTCACCGTCGTCTAATGGCTCCCTCCAGCAGGATAATGCTCCATAAAAAAACCACAATGCTAAAGTCTCAAACTGAAACTCCTGAATTATCCGGCGGCGCAGGAGATTTGCAGAACATCATCATCATCATCATCATCACCTGTGGAGTCAGTGCCACGGAGAACTGAGGCTGTTCTCAGAGCAAAGTATTAGTATGGTGTTCCTAATAAAGTGCCCGCTGAGTGTACATTATGAGCATTGATTATGTACAGAATGAAGTATTGAAAAACAATATGAACCCTACTGAATAAAATAGTCTCCAAACATGGAGTCTTTGCTGAGAGTATCTCAGCCATCAGGATCATGATGAAGAGCTGGAACAAGCTGATACAGTTTATATCTAATAACACGAGACAGACTTCAACACTTACAGCTTCTGGAAGAGAAAAGAGAAATCTGGATTTTAAGACGTTAAAACGTTTAACACTGACATGTTTTGAGTTCAATTAAAAAGCTTTTAGAAATATTTGCTCGTCTTAGTTTGAAGCTGCAGATGAGCGACCAGCGGACCCGTTTACACAGGAGGGAGGTTCCTGAACAGGAGAGCAGAACACGTTCTGAAAGTTGATTTGCAATAATAAAAAAATAATGTGCAGAACATCAGTGAAAGAACAAAAGCTGAAACTTGTAAAATAAAGCTCCACTGAGACAAATGCTGCTCAACTCCATAAACAGCAAATTGTTTTTACACTAAAAACGACTTTAGATGAAAAGTGCAGTTTTTGTCGAGACAACTGCTTTAGAAGTTTGAATCCAGATTCTAATCTCTGTTTCTGTCCCGTTGGACTGAAATGCTTTTTACTGAAAGGTGTTCGTAGTATTAATAGTAATATGTGTTTTACAGTGTGTGTGTATGGAGCCATAGGAGCGCCATGAAAAAGAATAAGTCTGTAAAAGAATAAGAAAATAAGTGTGAAAATATAAACAGGAATAAATAAAACAAAAGAAATGCTTTTACCTTTTGTTTTTGCTTTTACGAAATGATTTTGATTTTTCCATTCTAGCAAAAGCAAAATCATTTGGTGAAAGCAAAAGTTATACAGTACAAGCATTTTTTAAATTGTTTTATTTATTTCTCTTTATATTTCCACATCTATTTTTTTATTCTTTTACAGATATATTCTTTTTTGTGGCGCTCCTGTGACTCCGTATTTGTGTTGCAGTTCAACAGCAGCACAAACATCATGACGTCGACTCGACGTCTCTTTAAAACAGTTGAAACATTAAAACCTTCAGGAAGTTCGTATTGATTGGAGGTTGTTGTCTGAGACGTAACGTTGTTCTCAGTAGATCAGGAGACTGACACTCAGTGATTATAGAGATGATGTTAGAAACAGGACAGCGCAGTGTAATCCAGCAGAGTGTCACAGATACTTTATTTATTCCAGGACTGTTGTTTCTGATTGTGTCACACAGACGGACAGCTCTTCTTCTCTTTGTTAATGTGCGTCTCCTCTCTGCAGCGCTCGTCCCAGACAGTGTGAAGAAAGAGCTGCTGCAGAGAATCAGAGCGTTTCTAGCTCAACACGCCGCCTTGTGAAGCAGAGGAGTCACGTCTTAGGCATTTTTTAACTCACTGTAAATCCACAACTCAAACCATCAGACTGATGTTTGTTCTCATTGTTCTCATTGCTGAAGTGTTATTTTTATTTTGTATTGTGTGTTTTTCATAATGATTTTAGTTTGTTATGCAGCAGTTTTGGAAGAAAAAAAATAAAGTCATGCCTATTTTGGTCACTGGGGGGCGCTGCTGCCTTTTGTCTCTTAATTGTTGCTGAAAACCTGTTTGACCTGTTTGATTGATTTCTTTGTTCCAACCAGAAAAATGCAGCTGGATCTGCTTTTCTGCTTTTTTCTCACGAATGAGCGCGATGATGATTTGTGCTAAAAATAATCTGTGGGTGGAATGACAGAAATGTCTTTGTCTCCTCGTGTTTGAGGCCGTTTCGTTGTTCAGGATGTTGCATAACAAGACAAAGACATTTTTTGAGTTGTAGTTTTTTTTTCATCTCACATAATACAGTAAATATACACAGTATAGACAGAAAAACAGAATCTTTTAATCCCCCTTTTATTCGTTTTTTAATCATTTTTAAATTGTCTTTATCTTTTTTAATCGTCTTTTTTTTTTTTTAAGCGATTTACACATTTTTTACAAATGTTGTATTTGCATTGTTCCATGATTTCACCCCGACAATAGAAACATATCTCACTTTAATCCCTGTTATCTTGGTGAACAGTGAACTGACAGACTCTGATCATATTTGTCTCCTGTGTTGTAAAAACTTTTGGACACAGTCTGAGAGTGGCTCTGATTTTCCTCTGAATATCATTTGCATTATTTGATAATAATATAGTAAATCATTAAATTGCAGAGCATGAGGATTTAGAGACAGTGGGTTTGAATGATCACAGTAACCAGCCTTATTAATAATGTGGCTCCTTTTTAGTGAGACTGGAATTTATACGTGTTTTACTTCAGATGAGCTTAATAAGTGCGTTCTGACTTACTGATCAATCATTCATATGTTAAAATGATTTTAAAAATATCTCTCTATCGCGTGAGCGGAGAAGTGTTTGTGATTCTAAAGCTGACAATCAACAATCAACAGTTTCTAGTTTTCACCTTCAAAAATCATCCAGTGCATGCTTTTATTTTCTTAAAGGAAAAGTTGTTTCCTGTTCAGACACTTGTGACTCAGTGCAGCAGCAGTTCTGCAGGAATGTGTTTTCTATGTTACAGTTGAGAGATGAAGCTGCTGGATGACGTCTCTCTTCCTGTTCTGTGTGTGTGTGTGTGTGTGTGCGTGTGTGTCTGTGCGTGTGCGTGTGCGTGTGCGTGTGTGTGTGTGTGTGTGTGTGTGTGTGTGTTGAACTGAATGCAAATTAAAAAAACATGTAACTTGATGATATGAAGCAGATTTCCACAACACTAACTTTTAACAGTAAATCTTTAGTTTCCCAAGAGTTCTGTCGCTCACAGCCGCACCACCTTCATCACTCCTCCTCCTCCTCCTCCTCCTCCTCCTCCTGCAGGAAGCAGTAAGACAGGTGAAGGTGTGTATCTGCTGTTACTGGAGAATAATGTAAAAACTAACCAGCCTGAAACTTCAAAGTTCAGTTTGATTCCTTTGCTTTTTATTTTAAATCTAGTATTTCTATGTAAAGAAATTGTTCATATTAACAACAGAAAATATTTTAAGGAAATATTTATGTATTTATTATAGGTATTATAGGTTATAGATTAAATAGGAGAGTAAGATGAGAGATTGAAGTCTGTACATTACTATGGAGCCGGAGCCAGCAGCTGTAAATCTCATTAACATGTCGGATCTTGTTTGTTTGAACTGACAAAGTGTTAAAATGCGACTCGCTGCTCTCGGCCCACAAGTTTTATTTATTCTTTCTTTGATGAGGAAGTCACATTGAGATGGAGATCTCATTTACAGGTGAGACCTGAGAACAGGAAATGAAATAAATAACAAAAATAAATAAATATATAGCAGAGAAACCAAAAAATAGTCCAGCACATAAAAGCACGACACTTATAACATGTTGCTGAGCTTTAGCAGGAGCTAGGCTAGCTGTTTCCAGTCTTTATGCTAAGCTAAGCTAACCAGCTGCTGACTGTAGTTCATGTTTATCCTACAGGCACAAGAGTGGAATCAAATCATTATTGATGATGATAATTATTTAAGTTTTTACAACTGGCACTATTGATTGATATTAGTTTACTGATTAGATTTGTTTTACGTCGTGGTAAATGTGACATGTTTGTCTTTTATTTTGACACTTTATCCACTAAAAGGCTGAAAAACAACATAATAGTATTATATAATATTCTATAATGACAATAATGTTCTTTGGAATAACAATAGATGAAATGAAAAGAGCCTCAGAGTAAAAACGCTGAATAAACAAAGTTCACGTTCATCAATCTTCACATGACAGTTCTGTACTCAACGACCTCTGACCTCTTAATTCCCTCTGTGTCACAATAAAGGATCTGTGCTGAGTTACTGTCTGTCTGTCTGTCTGTCTCTCTCTCTGTCTGTCTGTGTCTGTCTGTCTCTCTGTCTGTCTGTCTGTGTCTGTCTGTCTGTGTCTGTCTGTCTGTGTCTGTCTGTCTCTCTGTCTGTCTGTGTCTGTCTGTCTGTGTCTGTCTGTCTCTCTGTCTGTCTGTCTGTCTGTCTGTCGCTCTGTCTGTCTCTCTGTCTGTCTGTCTGTCTCTCTGTCTGTCCCTCTGTCTGTCCCTCTGTCTGTCCGTCTGTCTGTCTGTGTCTGTCTGTCTCTCTGTCTGTCTCTGTCTGTCTCTCTGTCTGTGTCTGTCTGTCTCTCTGTCTGTCTCTCTGTCTCTCTCTCTGTCTGTCTGTCTGTCCGTCTGTCTCTCTCTCTGTCTGTCTGTCTCTGTCTGTCTGTGTCTGTCTGTCTCTCTGTCTGTCTGTCTCTGTCTGTCTCTCTGTCTGTCTGTCTCTCTGTCTGTCTCTGTCTGTCTCTCTGTCTGTCTGTCTCTCTGTCTGTCTGTCTCTCTGTCTGTCTCTCTGTCTGTCTGTCTCCCTGTCTGTCTCCCTGTCTGTCTCTCTGTCTGTCCCTCTGTCTGTCTCTCTGTCTGTCTGTCTGTCTCCCTGTCTGTCCCTCTGTCTGTCTGGATAAACAGGATGTGACCTGGATCTAGTCTGAGTGGCGGAGGGATACGACCACGAGGAGGTGACTCTAGTTTTTTCTTAAAGATGAAGAATAAAAAACTTTAAAAACTAAATCAGCTGCTTTCTCTCTCGTCGTCTCGTCTTTAAAGGACAGATTGACAGAACTACATTTACCCTGTTAAAAAGGCTCGTTGAGCTCTGCTGGTTTTCTCCTGGATGTGACGTAAGAAAACAAAGCGTTTCTTTGGGTGATGAACTTGAACCTGAACCTGCTGTGACGTGATGTGAGTGAACGGGTTGTAAACGCTGACGCTGTAAAGCTACAGGCGAAACTAAAACACCCGACCTGGTTTATATAAGATCAAATTATTTCTTTATTATTTCATATCAATTATTACCTGTTTTTTCTACTATGACGTCAAAATATCTGCAGTGAGAAAAACCTGCTATCGTGGCAGCTGAAATAGATTTAACCTTTGTCTTGTTTCTTTGTTTCCAGCCTTGAAAAGAAAAATGCGTTTTTATTCTCGAGCTCAGAAGTCAAAGATGTTTTGGTAAATTTACTGCATTTAACATCGTGTCGAAGTTTAACGTTTGTGTAGCGACTTCAGGAAGACGGAGAGGCTGAGGTCAGCCTGGGGTCGGCCTGAGGTCAGCCTGAGGTCAGCCTGAGGTCAGCCTGGGGTCGGCCTGAGGTCAGCCTGAGGTCGGCCTGGGGTCGGCCAGAGGACGGCCTGGGGTCGGCCAGAGTGTATGACACGCTACCAAAGAAAAGGATTCGCTGTCAGTCCAAAATATGTGCAAAACAAACGACCTTTATTGACTAAAGATGAACTTATTATACCATGTGCAAACTTAACAACAAACAAAATAACCACAGCGAACAAAGAATATAACGACCCCCCCTTTACCTCCCCACACAGGTGAACAGGAACTTAAATCACCAAAGCAACACCCAAATTAAAACCCTCAAAATCCAGTTGGGGTGGCACCTCTGACTCTCCACACAGCAGCTCAAATCACAGCAGTCTCTGGAAATAAATCTCTGGATATCTTTGTGGTCAGACAGGAAATGATGTCACTCCTCCTGGTGCCCTGTGGCGTTGTATGAAATGTGTGACTCACTGTGATGATTAACACTGAGGTTACAGTAACTGTCTGATCTCTGTCTGTTCATGTCATCACTGTGGACTAATAATACACTGACGCCTGCCGTGGTACAGGAGGTCAAACACGCCTCGGCTCTGATCTGGTGTGTTCGCTGCTTGTTGCTAAATGTTGTGTTGTAATGACATGAACACGGCTGTAAACATCCCCACGCTGCAGAGTGTCCTAACTCAGTTCACTGACCTGACAGCACGTTGTTTCTGAGGCTTGTGATGGAAATGTGAAAATGAAAAGCTCGATCATTAACAAAATGACCAAGTTTGTCTTTGTATATTTTAATAAGAGCACTTCAGGAAGAGGGAAGAAGGAGGCAGGTTCAGGAAGTGTGTGTGAACAATTCTGAGGACGTCTTCACCGTCTTCAGCGTCTTCACCGTCAAAAAGAAGCAGCTGCGTGTTCAAGGACAAGGACTCCTCAGTTTGTACCAGACAGGACCAGATAAGGAGTTTACATGTGAGGACAGATTTTTATATTACAGCTCCTCATAGTTCTGTGTCCGAGGGAAAACTGTCTGTGACAAGCCACTGTAGAAGTCACATAGATGTAAAACTAATAAGATTCACCCTGAAATTACAGAGAAGATCTTTAAATTGTTCGTATGTACATTAACCTTTATAATAACAAGCTACATTTTTAATTACAGATAATTACTGTCATTTTACACAGATTTGAACACAATAAAAAAAAAAAAAAAATTACTGTTAGAAAACTTAGTTATTTTCCATAAAATTAGAATTTTCTTTTATAGTGTACAGATGTTAAAATACACATAAATACTGCAGTTGCTGATTTGTGGGTTTTCTTTTTCTTGTGTGGATCACGTCTGTAGCCAATCATCTCTGTTTATCACTACTACGTAGCATCACTACTAAAAAACAAAACCGCCCACAACCAAAAATCTATTTCTCTTGTATTCTTATTTCTAAAATCACTCTCTTCTTTTAAAAGAAAATATTATGTGTCCTTACGTCACCACGCCTCCACCAATTATAGCCAATAATATCAGGCGAAGGGGCGTAACGTGGTCGTGAAGAGGGTGTGGTCGTGAAGAGGGCGTGGCTATGGAGCCAACAGCAACAAAAAGTACAGAGACAACCTAGCGTGACAGGTGTGCTACTGCTAGCTTTTCTCTCCTCTATCATGTACAAAAACAATGTAATTGAACGTACTCATGTGTCCACGTTTTATAGTTCAGTTTAGATGTTTTAGGAACGTGGGCTTAGCGTCTGGTTCTGGAGATATGATCAGTGTGACAAGATGCTCGGGTCTCCGCTACACTCACACTGTGCAGGTGTGGGATTAAATATCAGGCACAATTGGCTTCATAATGGAATGTGATTTTGGCTTTATAATGGAAAGTGACACTGTGGCTGGGAAAAATAAATAAACACTAAGCGGCTTCACAAAGGAAGGACTAATATTTACTCAGGGTTGGATTTCATCTTGACGTTCAGGTTTCATGTTGAGCCAAACAACTTTTTAATAAAGACCCAGCTCATATTTGCTTTCCAGTAACTGATCTGTTCTAATGTTCTAATGTTTTATTTTCAGCCACAAATTCACTGTCAGGCTTTTTAAAGTTCTTCCTCTTCCTCTTCTTCTTCTCCTTCTCCTTCTCTTCCATCACTCCTCCCTCTCCCCCCCCACTCTGACTCCGGACGGTTTGATTTCATCAACAGACTCAGGCTGAGGTTTGATGTCGACAGGCTCCTCCCACTTCCAGGTGAGAGGCGGAGCTCAGCTGCTTTATAAAGAGTTAGTGCGCCTTTCTTTGCACCCACAGTGTCTCTCTACCTCTCTCTCTCTCTCTATCTCTGAACACCTGATCCATCCAGCAGGTAAAGACGTTTTCTAACTGACAGGTGAGTTTTTATTCATTTTAAAATCACAATATGAATCAATATTTCTGGTGACTCCTATTGATTGTTCTGCATTCATTAACAACATGGCTGTGACGTAGGGAGTTGTGTCTAACCTGCTTTATTAATCTAATAATTCTTCACTGTATTTAAATTTTCAGACATTTTCCTTTTTTTATATATTTCATTTTTCCATCACACACGTGGTTTCATTTAAAGTCCTTCAGAAACATCCTTTTGTTTAAAGTTGTTGTCACCTGGTTTCCCCTCAGCTGCACCTGGACGCAGACCGCAGGTGAGGCAGCAGGGACTCTGGGAAATCTCCGGGATGGATCCCGCGTTGAAGCCGGCGGCTCTTCTCCTCGCGCTCTGCTGCTGCTGCTGCGGTGAGTCTGTCAGAAACACGTTTCATTCATGATCTCTGTTGGCTTTTAAACTGCTGCTGCTTCCTGACCAATCAGCAGCCAGCTGCTCAGAGGGGAAAACAATATATATATATTACATATTATAATATATGTTTAATGTGTTGTTTCTGTATTGCAGCCGCTCAGCGCGTTAACTACGTGTCTCCACATCGAGGAAGCATCAATGGAGCAACTCGCCTCACCATCTCAGGAAACGGTGAGAAAAGCTGCTGATGGTCGTTTGATCCAAAGTTATGAAGCTTAAAACTCATATTTAAAAATAACTGTAATAACTGGACTTTAAACAGATTATGAGGCATAAAACAATTCAATATGTTTCAGTAGCTGCGCGTGTGGATTATTTGTTTCCATCAATATCTTGGTGACACAACTGAAATGTGGTTTAAATGTTGTTAGAATCTGTCGCTGTCCAATCAAAGGTCCATATTCTTGTGAGATCATGTGACTCACAGCTGGAGCTAGAAGGCCAATAAGCAGGCCGCTAACATCAGGGTCATTTTAGGCTTTTATTCTACATGTATTTACTATTTGATTCATATATTGTGCTGTTTATATGGGGGGGGGGGGGCTGCAGCTGGATCACCTGTTCACATGATCCTGAACTAGACTCCTCCAGGTCTCTCTCTGACCCTTAAGCCTTTATACTTCTACAGGGGATTATTAGGATTATTATGGTGTGTTTGTGTTTCCAGGTTTCGCCCAGGAGCGTCAGTTCCAGCTGAACCCGGCAGACGACACCTTTGGGAACCAAGTGACTCTGGTGTCGGACACTCTGTCCGTCCCCTGTGACGTGGAGAGAGACTCGACACACGGAAGCCAGATCCTGTGTTACACCAGGTATCCTGCAGGCTCCTTTAAAGAGCATCCACTCCGCCTCACCTGCACCTGCACCTGCACCTGTAACCACAATGATTGTGTTCTCCCGCCGCAGGCCGATGCCGAGCGGCCACTACGTGGTCCGTGTGAGTGTGGACGGTGTTCCCGTTCCTGACAGCAACATCTGCCACGGCGTGTACAAGTCATACCACTGCAGCTTCTATGTACGTTTGCACTTCATGCCACACTTCACGAGTCAACTGATTGATCAGTGATTGATCATCTTTTTCCATCTGTACTTTCCCTCTCCTCAGACCGTCTGGTATCGCACCCCCACTATCAAATCCCTGAGTCCAGCCAGCGGCCCCCCAGGTGCGCTCTTGACTTCTGTATTTGTGCATGTGCAGATTCTACTGAGTCCAGTTGAACTTTGATTTAAAGCTTCTTCAAACTGTCTGCAGGCTCGTTGGTGACGCTGCACGGACGCATCTACTCTGACGTGTACGGCAGCAACACGGCCGTCAGCTCCAACGGCCTCAACGTCAGATTCCTCAGGTAAAAACTCACGTTTACTTTCAAAATCTTCAAACTCTGACGTCACCAAAACATTAAAGTATCGTTCTTTAAAACGACCCGAGGAACTGAAGGAAGTCCTGTAATATCCCATAATCAATTAGGATTCTTTTTGCATTGGAAACAATAGAAACTTTCTCAACCCACTGACATTTATTCACTCGCTTTAATAAAATGTAGGTTTAAGATTTAAAGTTACGGGTAAAGAAGGTTTATTTAATCGCTTTATAATAAAGAATTTAAGTTAGACATTTAACTGCAGATTAAAACTCAACTTAATTGTTTGTACCAGATCCTACATGGGAGCGATGCCCTGCCAGCTGCTCAAACCAGAGTCAGATGAACTGTAAGTTTGTCCAGATGTGGCCTGTGCATTCAGAAATGAAGTTATAATCCTACATCCTATAATTCCCTTTATATCCTATAATTAAATATAATTATTTTAAGATGTTAATTTGCATAGAAAGTTCAGATATGTTGCATAGCAGCTTCTGAAAACATTAAGTTCAAGGGAGCTGGTTATTTTATATTAAAGGTGTTTCTAATGTTTCTGAAGATATAACCTACGACTGACTTCAGAAACTTCTCATTGGGGAGACATGAGCTGCAAGATGACGGGGACATATGTCGGTAAGATGGTTAGAAATGCTCTAAATATACATTAAAAAATAATCATTCATTTAGAAACTGTCCTTTAATGATGATGTCATGTGATCTTCAGGGCATCACAACCTCACTTACATTCTGGACAGTGATTTTGGAAGGTGAAACATCACTTTAAGATTTCCATACATTCAGAAAATGATCAGCACTGTGTTTATTCAAACTTCAAACAACAATGTTAATGTGAAATTATTTTTTCTTTATGATCTGCAGGAGTTTGCCAGAGAAGAATCTGTACAGGGTTTCAGCTCTGGGCAAACTCTCCATGTTCCAGACTTTTGCAGGTACGTCAGACTCATACAGAAAAAGCATATATGTCACCTATAGGGGATATATTATTATCACATATATACATCCTCTGGATATATGAAGGTAAGTTTATAACATATATGAAATACCTGTAATAAAATCTGTATATGTATATATATTAAAACATATCTATATGATTCATTTTGATATGGTTAAACATGTTGTGACCATATATGTTAATGATATATATTTAATATAAACGTTTATTACAACAACATTCATATAATAATTCTATGTTAATTTATGGTTTTCTTATTCATTTTAAACATGTCTCTTCCCTTTCTGGGAAAGTGGAGCCCACTGCATATAATATCAACATATTATGTTTATCATATGTTACATCTGGGATGGACATATATTTATGTAACATATGTCATCAACATATTGTAAATAATATACAATAAACATGTATATTAATATGAGCTAGACATATATGTCAATATATGAAATTATATTGTAATTTTCCGATTTCTAATAGATTTTATATATAATTTTTACATGTGTTTTTTACATATGTGCATATATTACATGTGAGTTTGGGGACAGCAACATTTATTCACATTCAGTATCTGCTGTGTTTCTGTGTGTGTTTATTCGTTGCTGTTCTCAGAGGTGACAGGAGTCTCTCCATCCAATGGCAGCGTGGTGGGCGGGACCCTGCTGACCGTCCACGGCCGCTTCTTCGACCAAACGGATCGCCCGGCACGCGTCCTGGTCGGAGGTAACCGTCTCCACCAAGGTGGAAACTCCCCACCTGTAGCCAGAGTCTGTTACCGTGACAACAGAACAAAGTGTTCAGCACAAACAGATCTCCACTAAACAAACCTTCACAGGTTTGTCGCATGCGATGGTGATAATCCTTTTCAGCTCAACACGAGCTGCACATTCTTCACAACAAAAGGAAAGTGTTGAGTTGTCTGTGAGCGGAGGGAAGAATCTCATGCAGCTTAGAGACGCAGCCGTCTGTCTCAAGACCTCATGAGTCACTGACGCTGCTGTCGACGTGTCACAATTCCTATTTGACAAAAAGAGAAGTCATTTTCCCTCAGTCATAATAAGATAAGATATTCTTTTATTAGTCCCACACTGGCGTCACAGCAGCAAAGTGACAGAACAAAGAAAGAAAAACAGATTGTCAAATAACAAGAACCACAAAAATTAATATCTGGCATTTGAGCAAATTCAACAGCTTAGAAGAAATTAATGAAAATAAACCAGATACAGAATAAAGAGCGTCCGTTTCAACATGACACACAAGAATCACTAGAATAAAATTCCTTTATGACTGATAGTGTGTGTAACTGTAACCGACCCGAGAAATCAAAGCTCACTTAAGAATAATTAGTTGTCGACCTTTTCTCCAGCTTTACAGGTAGAAAACTTAAAAACAGCTGTCACCATCTGGACACAGATCAGTCAAGGTTTTTCACTTACCTCTTGAACATTTGAAATACGGCAGAAAATGAGACGGTCTTCTTCATTTTACCGGATCACAGAGCTCGCACAGTCTCTCTGGATAATTTTCAATCTGTAAAACAAAGATAATCTTTATTGATTTCATGCTCCTGCAACTGAAGCGTCACAACAGCCTTTAAAACAGAATAGTGTATAAACCTTATGAGCATCTGATAAAATACAGCACTGGAGTGAAAGGTACATTATAATGTGCACACCACAGGAAACAGCTTTTACAAAACAAAATGTCACAAGTATGTGAATAAAAGTTGAGTGAAAGGAATCGGATGTTTGGATCCTTCACTTCAGTAAAAGAAGCAACGACTCTGTGAAATCACTTGATCATCAGTAAAAGTCCTGTAATCTAAATCTTACCAAACAGTACAAACGTGTACATAACATATCAAAACCATAAGTGTTTATTATGCAGAGAAATGTATTTGTTATACACTATATCAGTGTGTAATGGCTGATGTATGTTTAAGTGCCATTTTCTCAAAGTGCTGCGGACTTTATAATAAATGTTTCATAAAGTCACGTGTAATAATCAACTGCAGCTGTCAGATTACTGAGCTGAAGGACAATATTTCCCTGAATGGAGAGAAGTAAAAGTAGAAAGTAGAGAAATGTCAGTAAAGTTTTATTCTCTTGTTCTTGTATTTACAGCTGAACCGATGATCTCACAGACTTTATGTTTGAGCTGACGCAGAGGAGGGAAAATAACAGACTTCACTCTGTATTTTACTTCTTCTTTGTTTTGTGTGGAAGTGGAAAGTTGCTGCGAGCTCTCACCACGTTTCTCCTCAGGTCTGCCGTGTGACATCCAGAGTGTGTCTGACGCCAGAATCACGTGCAGGACGGCTGAGCGCCGCATCAGCAACGACTCAGGAGTCTACCCAGGTGAGAACGCACCTCTGTCTCTTTATCTTCCAATATGATGCAACGACACTCGTCTCCATCCATCCTGCTGCTTCGTGTCGTGCTGTGTCATTATCTGAACAATGCACCAGCATCAGTCGGTCGATCACTGGAGGAATTTTAAGTATCTGTCAACAAACCTGTCGTCTAGAAGATGGTGATCATCATCCCATCACCTGTCACGGTCCATCAAGTGTGAGGACGCTTTGATGTGCTTTGAACAGTAATCAGAGAATCTGTTATCAGACTGTAACACAAACACCTTTTTCACCTCGTGTCATGTTAATAACTTCTCACGGGAGGTTTTTAATCTCTACAACCTTTTGTATCAGGATTTCTTTCTTTAGCAGAAAATGATTTAAATAAAATTCAGATTTCTTTTGATTTCTTTTTTAAAGCCAAAGATTTTGAAACTAGAATCACCTCCTCCACTCAGACTAGTCCGGGCCACATCCCTGTTTATCCAGAGTCACAGAGACTCTGTTCTCATTATTGCTGTGTGTCTTCAGTCCTGGCTAACAGCTGTTTTGTGAGCTCAAGTCGTCATGGAGATATTGCGTTCATAAGGCCAAAATCATGTTTTGTGAGGTCATCGTGACCTTGACCTTTGACCTTTAGCCACCAAAACCTAATCAGTTCATTTTTGAGTCCAGGTGAATGTTTTTAACCAAACTTCTGTCCAGATGTTGCTGAGATATCCCGTCCACGAGAAGGAGACGGACAACCCAAAAACAATATGGCGGCTGTGTCCGTTCTTCCCTCGTGTGTTTATTTGACTCCAATAGTTGCCATTTAATTATCTGTTGGTTACTTACATATTGATCAACGATCTGATGTTGATACACCACCAATCATTTTAAATTCTTCTCACACGTACGTCCAGGTTCCCGCGGCTTGAAGATGGAGGTGTGGAACAACACGCGACCCCGTTACCTGACCGACATCTGGAACTATGACGACAACATGACGGGATACTGGCGGCACTGGATCGACTCCATGCCGCACAGGTTCAGTTACTCACTGGATCTTTTCACCTCGCGATCCAGAGGCTTCTTCGTCCCTCCGGCCAGCGGCAACTACACCATCTACCTGCACTGTGACGACAGGTGTGAGCTCTACCTGAGCAACTCCAGCCGCCCAGAGGACAAGGTATGACATGACGGTGTAACACATATTATTATTAAAGTTATATTCTGCCATAACACCACCACACTATTATATTATTCTACACTATATTATTTATTTATGTATTCATTTTGTTACATTGACAGAATATCATTATCATTATTTATCATTTACCATTGATTATTATTTATTGTTTTATTATTATTTTACAATCTCCCTACGATTATATTTACATTAAATTATTAATGTCCACTATACTTTCATTTTCACCCTTTAAAAGACAGAAACATAACACAGATAGACCATAGACACATACACATCATGTTCTATTTATTTCTACATCTCTATCACTGTTTATTGTTTTTCCTGTCATTTACATGTCTGTCCATTATATGTTCCCTTAGTGTCACATTTGTTTTTGTCATGCAAAGCCACGAATAAAGAACCAAAAAAAAAGGATGTTGTATGAATTTTGTGTTAAAGTGAGATATGTAACTTTCTTTACATCCTCCACTTCAGGTTAAAGTTGCTCATCAACCAAATTATGTCTCAGACTTCTTCAAACTGGAGTCACAAAAGTCTGAGGTGATGGCGCTGGAGAAAGGAAAACCGTAAGTATGGGAGTACAGTTCTATTTATAATAATAATAATAATAATAATAATAATAACAACAATAATAAAACTTAATTTATGTAGCACTTTTCAAAACAACAGCTGTGAATATATTATTGAAAATAACTAAAAATCTAAATCTTCTGCAGCTACTACATGGAAATACTTCAACAAGAATATGGCGGTCGTTCGAGTCTCAACCTCGGCTTGTTCCGGGAGGAGAGCCGCTTCACCGAGGACCAGACGGAAGATGCTGTCAACGAGGTCCAGAAAATCGTGGCTGAATACGACGTGTTCGATGAGGAACAGGTATGTGGTGGCTCACCTGATGCTAACCTGTTTCTTTATTCTGTTAAAAAATTTAAATTAGCAAATACATTATTGTTTTATAGCACTCACTCTCTTATCTGTATGCTAAATGTTAAGCTACAACGGTTAGCAAGAAGATCATTAGCTTAGCTTAGCCTAGCGTAAAGACTGGAAACAGCGGGAAACAGCGGGAAACAGCTAGCCTGGCTCTGACTAAGAAAGACACTGCTCCTTCTGTGTGGATTAAATAAAGTGTTTTAACTAGTGATGTTTACAGGTGCTGGTAGGAAGAGTTTGGGACGTTTGGACAGAGCCAGGCTAGCTCCCGTTTAAGCTAGCAGCTAAGCTAGTTCGGTCTCCTGGCTCCAACTTTACTAACAGAAAAATGTATCAGCATAAATCTGTGAAGGCAGAATTTACTGTATTTTAAACCTCTTAATTGTATCTGGGATGAATTTGTAAAATCTACCTTAAAACATTTCAACACTGTTGAAGGCAGCTAATGACAATTTAGCATTAGCTGGTTTGTGCTAGTCCTCTAATAAGGACTTTTTCTCTCCTTTCTGGCACTTTTCCATTTAAATAAGACAAGAGACGCCAACGTTTTTAGGACTTATTTTAATCAAACAATGCAGCTGTCTTGTTGAAAAGTTCTCCTCCTGCTGGTGCAGTGTTAGCATTAATGCTAGCACTGTTGTTAACTTCATGTTTAACTCACTTCTGCTCTCCAGAGATGGTAAATGTCACATCAGAGAATGAAGGAAATCACTAAATTAAGTAAATGTAGCACGCGGAGGGAAGTTGGGTACAAAAAAAAAAGCAAATTCATAAAAATGTAAATTCTCTTCTTATTCTAAAGAATTAAATTTTAAGACTCATCTTTTTTGCCTCCTTTTCACCGTCACTCAGGTGGTTACCTTTGACTCGTGGCCCACCAACGCTGCCGGAGTCAAAGAAGTCCAGCAGGTGAGCGTCAGCAGCAGCTGTGCCGGCCATGTTTGTGGGAACACCTTCTTCAGCCTTGGCTACGGGGACGCAAAGACTGGTAATGTGGAAAGCACTGAATGACCAAAAGGAAAACCCTTAGACTTGTGCTCTGATCTAATAAAACTACAGTGAGCTTTGTGTTTGTCTTCTCCAGGACCAATCCCAGTCAGCGCCTCAGCAGAGATGATGGAGGTTGTCTTGAACGACCTTTGGTCCATCAAACCCGACACAGTTCAGGTCACTAAACAGGATGACAGCCAAGGATCTCACTACACAGTCACATTCAACTCTGACCGAGGTGAGAAGAGACAGACAGTATTCAGTATCAACTACAGATTCAAATGATGTTCAATAGATTCGTACCTTGATAAACAAAAGTGTATAATGTTTGTTTTGTGCTGAGTATTGTACAAAGATTTGTTTTTAAATTGATATAACAGACTTCTAAAGAGCATCACTGTTATATTTAGTTTCAGCAGCAAAAGTGCAACAAATAACTAATTGATTAAATCTGTGTTCTCTGACTTCAGGTGACTTTGAACCTCTTCACTATGAGGTTTTTGGCTCTGACACCAACATCACTGTGGTGGAGGTCACCAAGGGGAGGAGCAACATGGAGACTTTCACTCTGCTCTGGGGGGGCGTCCCCACAAAGCCCATCGCCTACAACGCAACTGAGGCTGAGGTCTGAGACTTGAACTGTCTCTCTTTGTGTTCACACATCTGTAATTCAACTTAATCTCAGTGTGGTTGGGATCATGTTTAAAAGTTTTTATTTGCTGATGTTTGAGGAAAGTTTTTAACCTGAAATTCAGAATCCCCCAAATCAGTCAAAACTACTCCTGCAGGTTGTAAACAGAGATCTTGGAATAATGTCTTTAAATTGATTTTCATTTTGCATTTTTTCACTGAATGAAGCTGCAGAAAAAATACTAACGTCCAGCGTGTGTGACTGTGAACAGGTGCAGTCGGCTCTGGAGGACATGATGAAAGCCTGGTGTCCAGGTGAGATCCTGACCACTGAAGGCACCGCTGTGAAATACTTCAAAGATTTTGAAGATGACAACTCTCAGGTCAGTGGGACAAAAAAAACAAAACACGCACTTACCAGACGTTGGTGTAAACCTTTGGAGAGCATCTGATTTTAGATTCTCATTGTGTTCTCACCAGTTTGCTGGTGCGACTCCTGAGGAAGGGACTCGTGTGAAACACTCTGGTTTCTGTGGCCTGTGGTCTCTGAAGAACGCTCAGGTTCTTTTCAAGGAAAGCTACAGGACAGAGTCCGGGGGCGTTTACGGACCAGTGTCACTGGACCAGCACTCCATGGTGAAACAACCACTGTGTTATTTATTGATTTTGTACATCTGGTTAGATTGTCAAAGAATTTATATCATAAGTGAATGCAGTTAAAAACATAATGGACATGTGAGCGTAACCATATGCAAGAGGATCAGGGCCACATGTCAGTTTATTTTTTTAACTCAGAATTCGGACTTTAAAATGTTTTTTCCCGTCTGGCGCTGATCCTCTTCTGTTGAACAATGTTAGTTTGGACCTGGAATTAAATCTTTGCTTCTACTGTGATTGAACTGTTGATTCAATATTTACCTTTCCTTGCAGCTTTGCTTCGCATACAAGGGAATGTTGAAGGATGAAGTTGGAATGAAGTTCACTTACCGCAACAGCGAAGGCGAAACCAAGACAGAGACGGCAAAGATCAACACTCTCTTCACAAAGGGCCTCGAGTCAGTAGAGACCATAAAGCGTCTGATGTGTCAGATACAGTATAAACACTAGTTACTCATTCTTCCTCTATTCTTCAGCTAAACTGCAGCATGTACGTGTGATTGTTTCTCCACAGGTGGAGCTACAAGTGCGTGGACCTGCAGAGCTCCCTGCAGGCCGAGTACGTCGGGAGCGGATACGAGCTGCTGGAGTTTTACCTTTACAAAGACGCCACCGGTGCCGATTTCTACGTGGACGCCGTTCACATTGGGAAGAGACCGACCACCAGTGATGAAAATGGTACACACAGTACACAGATTAACGTAACAAAATAATCAGTCTTTTCATACTTCGCTTTGTTGAACGAAGGTGACAGAGGAAAGATTGTTCCAGTGTTACATGCATGTAGACGTATTCATCGCAATCGTTCTGTTATTGAATCCCAAAAGCCCCAAAAAAAGCAACAGAAAATGACAGTTTTTTGTTTGATAATGCAACGTATTCCTGTTATTTCATAGTGATATGTAAAAACTACGGCTGATCACATTCCAACAGTTTATTTATTGATCTGTTTCTCTCAGCTGTTCCCCACAGGAGGAGGCCCCCACCCTTTGAGAGCTCAGGCCGTTCCTTCGACGTGATCTCCGTCAACAAAGACACGTCAGCTGCTTCGCACATGAGCTACGAGATTAAGGCCACACCGGTGGATTGTGCGTTTGGCTTCCCACTGCTAGGAGTTGGCTTCCTGCAGGTAACTGATGATTTGACGGTTAGGTAGTGTAACAGTGTCGTGTTAAAGACAAGGACATCCCCTCCATATTCCTACAGTAGACCGCAGGACAACACAGACGTAGTGTTGGTCAACTCAGCTGTTGAGATCCTAAACTCTTGAAAATATTATTTATATTACACAAGACCTGTGTTTCGCAGTGACTTCAGTTCCGTCAGAGTCTGTTGGAGCAACAGTGTGGAGTCTCTAATCTGCCTGGCTTATGTGTCTTGGGAAATAAATCCACATAAAGAAAGAACTGAGGCCATAAATCAACCCTGCAGCAGTAATAACCTCTGAGTCAGAATATGGATAGTCCCAATAAAATCCAATACAAGCACACAGTACACTAAGTTACAGGATTTATCCTGATGAGGCTTCTTTGAAACAGCAGAGACATTTCCACAAGGAAAAGCAGATGTGAGGTTTAAAGGTCTGCTGTTGCTTCAGCAGCTTGACTCATAAAAACAGAGGAAATGTTCAGTGGCCCACAGCCAGGTGATAATAAGCCTCAGTACAGAGCGGCGCCACAGTGATGCTGTAGCTGGGTCTCATGTCTCCAGGTGCTCAACAGGTTTCATTTGACTAACAGATGATAGAGGAAACAGTGACGGAGAGCTGACACGGACCGTGACTGACAGGTGGAGCACCTGTTGTAGCATCAGTGTCATCAAATCTGATAACTATTGATCCATCGTCACCTCATTCTGCAGCGTTTATAATGATTTTAAAGTTACATTATTGATGTATTTATTTATTTAGTTTTATAATTATAGGGGCGGTAAGTTTGGACCACAGCTTTTATCTCCTAAGCTGGTTTACACAGCTCAGTCAGAGAGGCCTTTATACAAATACACAAAACTCAACTACAAAATACATTTTAAAAATGTACAAAACAGAAACTGGTTCAATAAAATAAAAAAGTTAATAACTTATTTTAAATTGGTTATTTTTATTTATTATTTCTGTTATTGTTTTATTATTATTCCATCTCATTTTACATTCATGTTTTAATGTTTTTCGTTTATGTTATTATGAGCAGATCAGTCATGACCACTGACTCTTGTTTCACCTTCAGTTCAGAATGATCTGATTGGTTCACGTTGAGCTCTGTGGTTAAAGACTTCCACATGTTGATTCCTCAAACAGAGAAAATACCTGTTTCAGTCCAGACTCAGTGTGACGTCGTGTTGAAAGGTGGATTGTGAGAACAAGGTTGTGCATTTGAAAGATGGTAAAAATAATGTTTTTTCACTCTTCTTTACACTTCTTATTTGAAAGCTGTCCAACAGCAGCGAGGACACGGCTGAGTTCAGGGAGGGAGCAGCCACCGTCACCATCGCTCGCCTCCACAGAGCCACGCCTCCTCTGAACGGCACCTTTGATGTGGAGATTTACGGAGGCCGAGCTGAAGGTACAGTAGCACACGCCGCGGCCGGGACACGTGTAGCATTTGCATTTTTAATGTCTTTATCTGTCCTGGCTGCGTGTTCCACAGATATTATCATCCGAAAGGTTAAACTCATTCACTGCTGTGCATGAGCAGCGTCTTGATTTGTGCTCCATCACTCCTCCTCTCAGCTGCTGTGAAAACTTACTGTGCACAACACAAAGACGGAGAGTTGAACCCAGCGCTGTCACTTTCAGGTCTTCACTCTTTGCCAGAAACTCAGAGTTAGTAAAACACTGTTGACCAACTCAGGCGGGTTAAAGAAGACGCATCTCTCACGACTCCTGCAATAATCACATATAACTATAAACTATTCCCACACAGAAGTGTAACATATATCACGTATGTCCCTGTTTAGGAGTTAGTCTTCGTGATATTGGTGCAAAAACACACTGATGTCTCGTAGTTTTATGATCCACTCTGAAGCATATGATCCGAACTAACACGCTGCAGAGTCACATATCGCAGCGCTCACCTCTGCACTGTCGTCAGGTCTGTCGGTGGACATCAGTGAGAAGGACCTGAAGTACGCTCTGGAGGGGATCGCCGGGATGGGACAGGTCAGCGTCGCTGCGCAGGGAAGCTGCAGACGCCCCCAGTGGAGGGTGGAGTGGCTCACACAGCCTGGAGACCAGCCTCTGATCCAGGTCACACTGTCTTTATTTAACTTCTTAATGTTTCTCTTTTATTAACAATAAGTTTATTTGAAGTTTTTTTAAGTTGTGTCGTTATATATATAAATATATGTTCATGACATTTGTATTCGTTGATCATTAGGAAACCTTGTCATGTTTAATTCTCATTATAGAAGACAGGTTTACACTTCGCCTTCCTGTCTGTTAAACCATCATAACATTTTATTCTCTCATTAATCCTGACAGTGTTTATTCTTACCAGCTGTTTGGTGCTGCGTCGCTCTTGTGTCTCTAATTGTCCCTAATTGTATTTATAATCAATTGTATCATTATGTTATTTGTTTATATTTGTTTTCTTACTGTTTGTATGAGAGTAAAATAAAACTAAAGTCAGAGCAGTAGTAGTGGTATTACTACTGTAACACCACTGATAGTACCAGTAACATGTATATATCATATATGTGGTTACAGGTCAACAGCTCGTCAGTTGTCGGTGGAAACGCAGTGGTTTCAGCCCGTGAGAGGAAGAAGGGAGGGCTGCTGATACGAAGCCTGACAGGAGATTTTCTCCGTGTCTGGGAAACCAAACCACAGGTACGACTGAGACGCAGACGCCTCGGGCGCTTCTGGTTTTAGGTTTCAGGATTATTTGTCTGTCACCAGATCCAGATCTTTTCATGTGTTTAAATCCTACAGAGCACGTCACATTTCTGTCTGTTGCATAACGCTGTTGTGTTTGTATATTTCGTGCCTCCAGGGAGGATTTCAGTTACATGTTTTAATAACTGTTTTGTCCTGAGGATGATTGACAGCTGCTGTCCTCTATTATTCTATTGTTATGACTGCAGTAACTTCACTTCCTGATGACTTTTGTCATGTGACACTCTTCGCAGGTGGAGGTTTACATCAACGGGATTCCCTCAAAGTGTTCAGGTGACTGTGGGTTCGACTGGTCAGAGGAGAAGACTCCAGTCGTGTCTGGAATCAGCCCGTCTCAAGGTGGCCGTCTGACTTATTGGCTGTTCATTCAACACGAAGCGTTATTGGTTAACGATTGATTATTTCAGGCAGAATATTTGCAACCAAATTAAAAATTTAAAGATCCAAAACATTTTGGCACCAAACACAATTTTTATTCCATAATGGAAAATATTCAGTCCGGGCTGAAACATTTACTTTTCTTTCTTGGTTTCACAGACAAATATCTTAGTCCCTATATGTTATTATGTAAATGTAAAGGTGTTGTAAATGCGCCCCCCCTCCTCAGGGTCTCACGGTCTGGGGACTCTGCTGACTGTCACCGGAACCGGCTTCAGCAGTGAAAACGCCTCCATCATGGTGGGAGCGGCCAGGTGTCGTGTTGAACAGATCACAGGTCAGTGTTCAGGGCGGACGCTGCAGCTTGTTTGTTAAAATGAACACGAAGCAGTTTAATGAGCTGCTGTGAATTATATTTCAGAGAGCGCTCAGGTGTGCAGGCTGGGCAGCGCCAGTGCAGGTAACTACCCTGTGTGGGTCGGCTTCCCCTCTCTGGGTGATTCACGCTACGCAGGCGGCAACGCCCCCCGCTTCACCTACCAGCTCATCGTTTCCTCTTTCTCCCCGCCGTCTGGGAGCGTGGCAGGTAGGTCGTCGCTCAGAGAGAAAGTAGCGCCTGTAAATCATTTCATTAGGAAGTTTAACTGTGGTCTGTCCTCAGGAGGAACCCTGCTGACAGTGAGCGGCTTCGGCTTCAGCCTGAACGCCACAGTGACTGTTGGCAGCGAGGAGTGCACCGTGGTTCACGCCTCTGACTCTCAGCTGAAGTGCAGGACTCCAGCAGTAAGTGCATGTTATTTCCCTGCAGCTCAGGACAGTTATTACACATCAGTTACAAACTAAAACTAAAGAATAATAATAAGTAGAACAGGAAAAACAACAGGAAAATTACTAAACTAAAACGTAGCGTAACTTGCAGGGATTCGTCAGGAAGTGACTTGAAAGTAATTCTAATGAAATGTCTATCTGTTCGCTAACGTTAGCCACCACGAGCTACTGGTTACACCAGACCTGATAGAGCTGCAGCAGGAACATGGAACATAAACATTAATTCAATTATAAGAGGAAGGATTAATTTCCTAAAGGAGACACTACAGTCACTTATTAGATTCTTTTATTTATTCTATAATTAATAAATGCTTGTTTGACTTCAGGGAGCTGCAGGGTCGCACTCAGTGACGGTGATGGTGGGAAACATGAGTCAGAGCGCCAACAGCTCCTTCACCTACGATAACAACCTCACACCACAGATCTCAGCCATGAGTCCCAGCACCACCACAGTCACAGGTGAGTTCTGTTCTTGATACCAGTGGTGCATTTAATGACCTGTCAGTGAGGTGGGACCAGAGCTACTAGAGTTACTGGGATGGGTAAACCCAGAGTCCTGCTGGGATTATGTTCTTTGATTCGTTTAAATGAAAAGTCAGCTTTAATGGAGGAGGAGGAGGCGGAGGAGCTCAGAGATGTGTTCAGGTGTCAGACCATGTAAAAACAGATAAAAGGTGTTTGACTGGTCGCCAGTGCAGGAGGCAGGTACAGGCGGGATGCTGCGTCTCCTCTCGCCTCTCTGACTGTTGAGCACAGTAGATCGATGTAATTACATGTGTGAGTGGTCGTCATGTCGCCAGCAGCTTGCGTGAGGTTTTCACACGTGGCTTAAAGCGGCGTTATCGCTCACACCTGTTGTTCCTGTGACATGTAAAATGTCGACATTCAGGTTTTTCTCTGTTGCTAAACCTCGAGAATCTGAGCTGAGAAGAGACTTAACACGCCATCCTGTGTAATTACAGTGAACAGCAGAAGCATCCTCACAACAGGAATACCTGCTCGCATGCAGGACAATCAGACGGAACAAAGAGCAGAATTATCCTGCAGACAACTGCTAATTATCCTGCCAATCGAATGACACAATCTTCTTCCTGTTGATGCTTCCTGTGTCCTCCTGCAGGACGTCGCGTTCTCACCGTCCAGGGCTCGAACCTGGGCGGCCGAGACAACGACAGCGTCGTGCTCGTAGGCGGAGAGGAGTGCGTCATCGTGGAGTGGACGGAGACGAACATCACCTGTCTCCTCCCCGTGCTGCCGCCCGGTCTGCACAAGGTGGACGTACAGGTGGGAAACAACGGCTACTCCCAGACAAGGTACGACAAACTGACAGAGCTGCAGCATCACACAGACATCAAACCTCCAGGAAATAAAAGTGAATAATAGAGTATAATAATTGACCTTGTTTGTGGTCGGCGGTATCCAGCTCTGTCACGGACTAACAGGGGTGTTGACTTCATTTCATTTCATTTATTTACTCCTCGCAGATCATTGAGGTTTTCCCTCGTTTTCAATGACGTCAAGATGCACAAACACAGAGTTAACCGAGGAAGCTTTAGGCTGCAAAGATCTGACTCTTCTTCTTTATATTAAAGTCTCAGCGATACATCTTCAAATATGTCAAGTTAAATCCTCCTTTAGAAAAATGTTCCCTGATTGATATTTAATATAATATTCCCACTGACTAAGATGAATTCACAGAAGTCAGTTATTAAAACAGATGAAATGAATCTTCAGTTGCTCTGAAACGATTGGTTGAGGATTCGTTTGGGTCTTTATCTGAGTCTTTTCTGTGTTTTATGTTTCACAGCAACAGTGTGAACGGAACCATTGAATACATCCTGGAGTTCTACAGCGTCTCTCCACTGTTTGGCTCTTTACTGGGAGGAACCAGACTCACTGTGTCTGGCTCTGGTTTCAGCAACAACACCTCTGACAACAGAGTGTCTGTCGGTAAGTGCCAGTGATTTAAAATGCATCATTACCGTCATAACAGGCTGTTGTGCTCAGGGTTTATCGGCGGAGTTGGATATGAAAATCACCCGGTGGTTATCTGCTGCGATGTAACTACATGCAAATAAGGAACAGCTGCACTATAGTGTAACAGCATCGGGTGTTATTCATGATCTCACACTTGTTGTGTCGGTGTGTGACAGGAGAAGCTGCGTGTGAAGTGAAGGTCGCCTCGGAGAACGAGCTGCAGTGTGTGGTGCAGTCGGAGGAGAAGACCCACGTCGTCACCAACCAGGGCTCCCACCGCAGTACGTTTCCCTTTCCGCCCTCCGTGCAGGCGTCGCTCTGAATCTGAGACTGAAGCCCAGAACAACAGGACCAGGGTTCGCTTACAGAAAAGTGCTGCGAGCGCGAAGCTGTCGCCTGCAGCTGAAATCTGACTGCAGCTAGAAACGGTTTCAGAAAAGACAGATTTCAAAACCTGTTTGACCCGAGTTCCTCCACAATCAGCCACATTTAGAAAAAGAGTCACAAGTATTTCAATGACATGTTGCACAAGCTCAGACAATGAGATTCCTCCTGCGTGTTATTGTGTGTCGGTTGTCTAACTTTAGGTCTGTGTGTTGCAGCTTATGGACAGGGATACGCGTGGAGTCCCGCCTCTCTCACGGTGTCTGTCGGCGACACGGTGACGTGGCGTTGGGAGGCGCCGGCCTTCCAGAGAGTCGGATACCGGGTCTTCAGCGTTTCCAGCCCGAGTGGCACAACTTACGACGGAGGAGCGTTCACCAGCGGAGAGACCAAAACTGACAAAGGTGGAATACAGAGTCACAGAGTCACACCTCGAAAAACACTTTCACTTCTATCTTCAAATGTTTTACACAGTTAGATATGATCTGTTTTATTTCCTTATGTCAGAATGTTCCTGTTCAGTGATTTATATCAGATTATTAGATCGTTGACACATCAATGTGTACGTAGAATTTTGCTGTTGTTAGCTGGAACAACTTTATACACAGTTTGCCAGGTTTGTCCAGCGGGGTCAGGCAGCAACAAACAACAACAAACAACAACAAACACATATATAATTATTTTCAGTTAATATGCAGATATTTTCAAAAAGCTTCCAAAAGGATTAAAATCTCTGACAATGTGTGACGTCCTTATTTAGAGCATATTAATTAATTAATTAATTAATTAATTAATCTTTTTTATTATTTTTTCTTACATTACCTTCAGCTCTCGCATTGCATTATGGGTCATGTTCATCCTCTTCCTGGTGGAATAAAGCTGCGACCTCTGTCTCTTCTCACGACTCTTTCAGTTCACTTAAACATGATCTCACCTTCTTCACATTTGACCATTTATTCCATTTCATGAGTTTCCCCCAGGGGATAAATAAAGTATCAATCAATCAATCTATCAATCTATCTATCTATCTATCTATCTAGGAGGATTTTCCTTTGTAGTTTTTGTGATGCTTTTGCGATTTGTGATTTGAAAATGTGTGAAAGACAAATTCGCACCATGTGTAGGTAAACTTGATGATTTGCTGTGACATATTTACAGAGTCTCTGCCCCCCCCCTCACCCCAGGGTTGTTCAGCTACCGTTTCTCCTCCCCCGGCGTGCACTACTACAGCAGTGGATACATAGACGATGCTGAAGTCAAGCTGCTGCAGGGAGTCGTGAAGGTGGAGCTTCGGGAGGAGAAGAGCAGCAGGGTGTCCATCAGCGTGGGAGGGGTGGAGGCCAGATACGTGACGGGAGGTAAATGTGTAGATGTGGGTGAAATGCTCTGGAGCAGAAGTTAAATCTGAAGAACAGCTTCTTAGGGATCAGTCACAGAGAGAGAGTCCGCCTCAAAGTGAAACTTTCCATGTGACCAAACGTCTCCCCCTTCAGGTTCGCGTCGTGTTGCCCGATCGGCCCAACAGTGCGTCGCCTCCCCGCGGTGCCGACAGACCAATAACACTTCAGACGGCCTCTCCTTCAGCGCCTCCTCCTGCTCCACCCCAACGGTCCGCTCCATCTCCCCCAACCAGGGCTCGCACCACACGGTCATCCACATCCAGGGCGAAGGCTTCAGCGACGTCGCCTGCGCTCACGAGGTTAACGTTTAACTCACTGAGAAGCACATTAGCTTCTTCTTTGGAAACATGTAATAGAGTTTATTATCAAAGGTTATTAACAACTTTTATTAAGAATGTAACATCTCAAGTCACAATAACAACAAGTTTTATTAACAGTGAGTTCATCAGATTATAAAACTGTTTAAACGACCTGATTTAAGGTCAGAGAACATCTGCTACTGAACCACACAAACACACTTCCTGTACGTATCGTTATTTAAAGCTGAATTACAGTTGTTACGTTTCTGTCTGATTTATGATGTAAAAATACAAAGTAATAAATACGGTGAAGTGATTTTTACCCACCCGTCCGTCCTGGTTGCGGCTCACTCTGCTCCTCTCTGTCCCTCAGGTGACGGTGGGAGATCAGCCCTGTCAGGTGATCAACAGCTCACACTCTGACATCACCTGCCGCCTCAGCCTCAGCAGCGGACTCCCCGTCGGCGTCGCCCTCCCCGTGGCCGTCAGGATCAACAACCTGGGCAGCGCCATCATCGCCGTGTCGGACGAGCTCGGCCGCCGGTTCGTGGTTCTGCCCGTGGTGGACTCTGTCTCGCCTCCCGTCGGCAGCGCCACCGGCCACACGAGGCTCCACATCCACGGCTCCGGTTTCTCTGAGGGTCATGTGACTGTCGCCAGCGAGCCCTGCGCCCTCGTGTCGGTCAACTACACCTACATCATCTGCGACACCTCTCCTTCTCCGCCACTCACCGGTGACGTCGTCTTCCACGTGGGCAAGATCCGAAGCTCCTGTCACTCAAACTGCTCCTTCATGTTCTCTTCCTCCGTCACTCCCTCCGTCACCAGCGTCTCCCCCGACAGTATCGCCGGTCTCAGCACGGTCAACATCTCCGGTTCAGGGTTCGGCAGCCGCGTGGACGACGTGGCGGTTTTCGCCAGCAGCATCGAGCTGGAAGTCACCGCCGTGACCAGCGGGGACATCTCGGTGAGAGTTGACGGTCTGCCCGCGGGCAAACACCCGCTCAAAGTCATCGTGAGAAGCAAAGGCCTCGCATCCGGTCCCGCCGCCCTGATCAGCCGAGCCCAGGCCGACCTGAGCCCCGGCGTGGGCAGCCTGGCCGGAGCGACCCCGCTCGTCCTCACAGGAAACGGCTTCGCTCCGGGGAACACCAGCGTCACGGTTGGCGGGAAAAGCTGCGACATTCAGGAAGTGACTCCGAGTCGTCTCCGCTGCCTGACGCCTCCTCACAGCGAGGGGCAGGTGAGCGTCAACGTCCAGGTCTTCTCCGCGGAGTATCCTCCTCTCAACTTCACCTACGCTGCCGCCCACACCCCCGTCATCAGCTCCATCAGCCCCCCCACAGGTAATTACCCATGATCCTCCACATCATGTGTTCACAGCAACACTCACACATCACAGCGGGGAGGGAGAAAACACTCCAGGTGCATGAGTGAACGAGTCTGAATAAAGTCTCTGATTGTTCTTTATTTACACATCCATCCAGTCCTTCCTCTCATCACCTTTTCCTCCGCTCGTTATTTCCCACAGGGCCGAGCGGTTCGGTCATCACGCTGACGGGCTCGGGCTTCGGCTCCGACCCTCAGCTCGTCTCCGTCTCCGTGAACCACGTGTCCTGCAACGTGTCCACGGTGTCCGACACGCAGGTGCAGTGCACTGCAGGAGACAACCCGGGGGGGGCCTACCCGGTCGTGCTGCATCACCGGGTCAAAGGTCGCGCCCAGTCAGACGTCGTGTTCACATATGAGCTGACTCTCAGCGGCGTGCATCCCAACGAGGGTGAGACACAGTCGGAGCCAAAACAATCCAGGACCGGCTCTTTTTTATTTCTTTATATTTCACTGTGTCACACACTCAGACATCTGCAGGAAAAATCCTTCATTAAAGGTCAAAAGTGACTTTGACACCAACAACTAAAACAATAATAATGATAATCCATGAAGACCAGTTGTTTCACATCTGTAATCTGTATTTTATATGTTGCATTGGTACTCATTTATTTTTCACAGTTTTTATCTGTATCCAAGTATTTTCTAATATTAAGTTCCATAATATCATTTGAATTTGAAATGATATGAGAGAATAGAGAATAATAAATAAAAACACAGCTAAATGACTGATAAGACTAAATACACCCTCTAAAAGAAACGAGGGAAAGGAGGAAAAAATGAATTATTAGTTAAATTAAATTATTAGTAATATTTAATATGAAACACAGAACAACAAAACAACACTTTTCCCCATGAAGTGTTTTATTGTTTTTAAAGGTTATTTGTTTCTGTGGGTTTGTGTTTCCTTGACTCGGTTCTTTTCTCTGGTCTGTTCTTCAGGGAGTTTTGGGGGCGGAGCTCTGCTGTCCGTCCGGGGTTCTGGTTTCGACCCGCACAACTCCACCGTGACGATCTGCGGGGAGGAGTGTGAAGTCCACAGAGACGTGTCCACGTCGACCCGTCTGTACTGCCGGTCTCCATTCAACAACAGTCAGTTCAGTTTCACTTATTTCCACTCAGCGTCCACACTGTTGTCATGGATACAAGAGTCAAACAATAAGACCATTAAAACATTAAACAGTCTGCTGATCAGATTTACTGGAGTCCAGATTTCAGTCTCCATTTGAAATCTTTATGAAATGATGGGAGATATTATTATTATTATATATTATATTCAAAACCTAAATGATCAATTTCAATGTTTTTAAATGACGAAAACAGAGAGTTCAGGTAAAAGTTCAAGGCTCTTCAGGTGTTTCTTCAGGAAGAATGTGTTCCTGCAGGTTTGAGATATTTTTGGTTCCAGACTCATTTTAACAAACTGAGTGTGAGATGAACTTTAAACACTGACGGAGACGCTGTCGAGGACGAGTGATGTCAGAGAATCACAGAAGCTTCAGGCGACACAAAGACCTGTCATGGATGATGAGAGAGATCAGACTGGTCGTTATTACACATCTCAACTGTCTCTCTGTTTGTCTGTCTGTCTCTCTGTCTGTCTCTCTCTCTCTCTGTCTGTCTGTGTCTCTCTCTGTCTGTCTGTCTCTCTCTCTATCTGTCTGTCTGTCTCTCTCTCTGTCTGTCTCTTTTTATCTCTGTCTGTCTCTCTGTCTCTCTCTGTCTGCCTGTCTGTCTCTCTGTCTCTGTCTGTCTCTCTCTGTCTCTATTTCTCTCTGTCTCTCCCTCTGTCTCTCTCTCCCTCTGTCTCTCTCTCTGTCTGTCTCTCCCTCTGTCTCTCTCTCTCTCTGTCTCTCCCTCTGTCTGTCTCTCTCTCCCTCTGTCTGTCTCTCTCTCTTTCTGTCTCTGTCTCTGTCTGTCTCTGTCTGCGTCTCGTCTCTCAGGCACTGAGTCGGAGCTGAGCTGCGTGGTCGCCGTCATGAACCCGCTGGACGCCGTCAACGTGTCGAGTGGCTTCACCTACAGATCCCAGCTGACCCCTGTGATCTGGGCGGTGTCTCCGGGCAGAGGAGGCACAGCTGGAGGAACCCGTCTCACCATCAGCGGCTCCGGTTTCAGGTGCGGTAAAGGAAACGTCTCTGCAGTGAACTGATGACACGATAGAGAGACACGCCCACATCATGGACCAGTGGTTCAGAATACCACAGGTCCAGTTTCCTGGGACGTCTTCCTGTCACTGGGTTGTAAATAAATACTTACAATATATGAAAATATTTTCTTTAACATGATGTTTTTATTTGGTTTATTGTACACACAACAAACAATATATATATATATATATATATATATATATATATATATATATATATATATATATATATATATATATATATATATATATATATATATATATATATATATATTTATACACACACACACAAGATTAACTTATACTTAATATTAATACATTATAATGACAACAGTCTATACAGCACTTTATTTCATATATTATATCATATTTTATCATATTGTATTATATTTTTATTCTTCCTATTCTGTTTTAGTCTTTTAGTTTTTTTCTGTTTTAAGTGCATTGTATCATAATATAAAATAATATTATCCTCCATTATTTCATTGTACATACAATTATAATAAATTACATATTAACGTACAATGTGATAATGTAATAACACAGATTCATATTATTTATAGAGGATAATGTAGAACAATAGCATGAAATATAATAAGATTATAATATACTATTACAACATGGAACATAATATTTTAATATAAAAGGTTGTAAAATAGGATTACAGTCCATTATTATCTAAAATGATATTGAAATTATATTAATAATATTTTGGTACTTAACTTATGTTAAAGTAAGGTATTATATAGTAGTAGTGTATGTTGCTATCTAGCATGCTATTGTATTATATTATCCTATTATTATTATTAATATTATTATTATAGTATAGAGGTATATTATGTTAAAGTAAACTATTACTTTATATACATAAAGTACAATGTATAATATTTCATTATGTAATCAATGTAATCTGACTCTCTGTTGCTTCATCAACTCATTAATCTGTTTCCTTTCCCTCTTTTCCCGCCTCGTGGACTCTGACAGCACGAACATGAATGACCTGAACGTGACCATCGCGGGGTCAGTGTGTGACGTCCAGTCCTCCAACAACACACACATCATCTGTGTGACCAGCGCTCAGGGACGGTCGCAGGAAACCAAAGTGCGAGTCAGCGTCGGAGACCGAGGCATCGCCAAGATGGTGAGAGAGGACGGTCGGATCCCCTGAGCTGACTCGAGTTGTCATGGCAACACACAGTATTTCTGACCTGGTGTTTCTGTCTTTTCCTCCAGGACAACGCTGATTTCTTCTACATTGACGTGTGGTCGTCCAGGTTCACGTGGGGGGGGCTGTCTCCGCCTGAGAAGGGCTCGTTCGCCGTCATCACGAAAGGCCAGACCATCCTGCTGGACACCAGCACACCTGTGCTCAAGATGCTGCTGATTCAAGGTACCAGCATCCCTTCATCATGGACTGTCTTGTTGTAACGATGTGAAGGAGATTCCTTCTTTTCTCTCTCGGCGTTTTAAGAAGTGAAATATATTTCATTTTAAATCGTTTAGCTGCAAAGAAGAAGTTTGATTCCTGAGACACAAACCACATCTTCTGAATTCTGTATTTTATTTGTTGTAACTGTGGTAATAGGATAATAATCTAAACTTCAAACATCACTTCATAATAATAATGATAAAAATAATCTTTAATTATAGAGACTTTTCTAAATCCTTGTTACAAAGTTCTTTACACAAGGCAGCAAAATATATAATATATGATACATAATTAGGAAGCAACAATCAGAAATACAATTAAAATTAAAGTGTCTTAGTACAAATAGACCGAAGAGCAAGAGGGAGATCAGTGAAAATAAAAGATAAGAAGTTGTTAATAAAGTAAAATTAAGTAAAACCAGGGAAAGCTCCATGATAAAAGTTATTTTGAAGAAGAAGTGACCTCTTGTTGTAACGGCTCAACACCAGACAACATGGCGTTTGAATCACCTCCAGTACGTCGTGTTGAAGTTCCTGTTTCTCTGACCTCAGGAGGGACGTTGTTGTTTGATGAAGCCGACATCGAGCTGCAGGCGGAAAACATCCTGATCACGGACGGCGGGCGGCTCCAGATCGGCCAGGAGGGGGCGCCGTTCCAGCACAAAGCCATCATCACGCTTCACGGAAACCTGCGCTCTCCTGAACTTCCTGTCTACGGAACCAAGACGCTGGCGGTCAGAGAGGGAGTGCTGGACCTCCACGGTACGAACACACAAACTCGTTTATATGAAGAAGGTTTATTTCTCGCTGTGACTAAAACACCCTTAGTGTCATGTTCCATAACTGTAAAATAATGAAGTAAATGTAGTAAAGTTCTGATGTACGAGGACTTGATGTATTTTACCTTTCATACTTCTTTATATCCACCACATGTCACAGTTCATCTTCTGGTTCATTTTATATTTCAAACACGAGTCATTGTTCAGTGAGAAACTGATTCATCAAGTGATTTGAGTTCTTAAAGTTTGAATTTCATATTTAAAATCAGTGTTTTAGGAATTTTAATGTGTTTTCTCTTGAAAATGAACTTGTTAAATGTTAAACATCAGAAAACTGAAATAGTTGTGACCCAAATATTCCACCACCCCAGATTACATGTCATTATGTCAGGTAATGTGAGTTGTTTGTCCTGCAGGGAAGTTATTATTAGTGACACCTCACCTGGCCTCCTCAGGTGCTCAGGTCATTGTTTACAACCTGTTTCTCCAGGTATTCCTGTTCCTGTCCCCTGGACCCACCTGGCCCAGACTGCGACCAGCGGCGCCGCCACTCTGACTCTGATGAAGGCGGTGACCTGGAAGTCCGGAGACGAGATCGTCATCGCCTCAACCGGCAACAGGTGGAGCCGAGTCTTCTTCATGTGTTTTAATAATACAGTAAAAACTAAAGCCAAACTGCAGCAACTATATTTGACTTTTTGACTTTGATCTTACTTTAAAATTATTGTTCCTATAGAAGAGTGTGTTGTTCCTATAGAAGCGTGTGTTGTTCCTATGGAAGTGTGTGTTCCTATAGAAGCATGTGTTCCTATAGAAGAGTGTGTTGTTCCTATAGAAGCGTGTTGTTCCTATAGAAGCATGTGTTGTTCCTATAGAAGCGTGTGTTGTTCCTATAGAAGCGTGTGTTGTTCCTATAGAAGCGTGTGTTGTTCCTATAGAAGTGTGTGTGTTGTTCCTTTAGAAGAGTGTGTTCCTATAGAAGTGTGTGTTCCTATAGAAGCGTGTGTTCCTATAGAAGTGTGTGTTGTTCCTATAGAAGCGTGTTGTTCCTATAGAAGCGTGTGTTGTTCCTATAGAAGTGTGTGTTGTTCCTATAGAAGCGTGTGTTGTTCCTATAGAAGCATGTGTTGTTCCTATAGAAGCGTGTGTTGTTCCTATAGAAGCATGTGTTGTTCCTATAGAAGCGTGTGTTGTTCCTATAGAAGCGTGTGTTGTTCCTATAGAAGCGTGTGTTGTTCCTATAGAAGTGTGTGTGTTGTTCCTTTAGAAGAGTGTGTTCCTATAGAAGCGTGTGTTGTTCCTATAGAAGTGTGTGTTCCTATAGAAGAGTGTGTTGTTCCTATAGAAGTGTGTGTTGTTCCTATAGAAGTGTGTGTTGTTCCTATAGAAGCATGTGTTGTTCCTATAGAAGCGTGTGTTCCTATAGAAGAGCGTGTTGTTCCTATAGAAGAGTGTGTTGTTCCTATAGAAGTGTGTGTTGTTCCTATAGAAGCGTGTGTTGTTCCTATAGAAGTGTGTGTTGTTCCTATAGAAGCGTGTTGTTCCTATAGAAGCGTGTGTTGTTCCTATAGAAGAGCGTGTTGTTCCTATAGAAGAGTGTGTTGTTCCTATAGAAGTGTGTGTTGTTCCTATAGAAGCGTGTGTTGTTCCTATAGAAGCATGTGTTGTTCCTATAGAACTGTGTGTTCCTATAGAAGCGTGTGTTGTTCCTATAGAAGTGTGTGTTGTTCCTATAGAAGTGTGTGTTGTTCCTATAGAACTGTGTGTTCCTATAGAAGCGTGTGTTGTTCCTATAGAAGTGTGTGTTGTTCCTATAGAAGTGTGTTGTTCCTATAGAAGCGTGTGTTGTTCCTATAGAAGCGTGTGTTGTTCCTATAGAAGCGTGTGTTGTTCCTATAGAAGCGTGTGTTGTTCCTATAGAAGCGTGTGTTGTTCCTATAGAAGCGTGTGTTGTTCCTATAGAAGTGTGTGTGTTGTTCCTTTAGAAGAGTGTGTTCCTATAGAAGCGTGTGTTGTTCCTATAGAAGTGTGTGTTCCTATAGAAGAGTGTGTGTTCCTATAGAAGTGTGTGTGTTGTTCCTATAGAAGAGCGTGTTGTTCCTATAGAAGTGTGTGTGTTGTTCCTATAGAAGCGTGTGTTGTTCCTATAGAAGCGTGTGTTCCTATAGAAGAGTGTGTTGTTCCTATAGAAGAGTGTGTTGTTCCTATAGAAGTGTGTGTTGTTCCTATAGAAGAGTGTGTTGTTCCTATAGAAGTGTGTGTTGTTCCTATAGAAGTGTGTTGTTCCTATAGAAGAGTGTGTTGTTCCTATAGAAGAGTGTGTTGTTCCTATAGAAGAGTGTGTTGTTCCTATAGAAGTGTGTGTTCCTATTGAAGAGTGTGTTGTTGCTATAGAAGTGTGTGTTCCTATAGAAGCGTGTGTTGTTCCTATAGAAGAGTGTGTTGTTCCTATAGAAGTGTGTGTTCCTATAGAAGCGTGTGTTGTTCCTATAGAAGAGTGTGTTGTTCCTATAGAAGTGTGTGTTGTTCCTATAGAAGTGTGTGTTCCTATAGAAGAGTGTGTTGTTGCTATAGAAGAGTGTGTTGTTCCTATAGAAGTGTGTGTTGTTCCTATAGAAGCGTGTGTTGTTCCTATAGAAGTGTGTGTTGTTCCTATAGAAGCGTGTGTTGTTCCTATAGAAGAGCGTGTTGTTCCTATAGAAGTGTGTGTTCCTATAGAAGAGTGTGTTGTTCCTATAGAAGTGTGTATTCCTATAGAAGTGTGTGTTCCTATAGAAGTGTGTGTTGTTCCTATAGAAGCGTGTGTTGTTCCTATAGAAGTGTGTGTTCCTATAGAAGAGTGTGTTGTTCCTATAGAAGTGTGTATTCCTATAGAAGTGTGTGTTCCTATAGAAGTGTGTGTTGTTCCTATAGAAGCGTGTGTTGTTCCTATAGAAGTGTGTGTTGTTCCTATAGAAGTGTGTGTTGTTCCTATAGAAGAGTGTGTTGTTCCTATAGAAGTGTGTATTCCTATAGAAGTGTGTATTCCTATAGAAGAGTGTGTTCCTATAGTGTGTTGTTGGGAAGAAATAAATTCATAACAACATGTAAAAACCAAACTGTGTCACTTTTTTCAGTTTCCTGCATTTTTGAAAAACAGATTTTCAGGCTGTAACTCGCGTCGTTTCCTTTTTCTCCAGACACAGTCAGAGAGAGAACGAGGTGAGGAGGATCGCCTCCGTGTCGGCGGACGGAAAAACTCTCACCCTGAACGAACCGCTGAAGTTCACTCACCTCGGGGTGACGGTCACGCTGCCGGACGGCACGGCGTTCGAGGGCCGAGCCGAGGTGGGTCTCCTCACCAGGAACATCGTGGTGCGAGGATCCCGACACCAAGAGTGGAGCGACAAGATCAAAGCGTGTCCCGACGGCTTCAACACAGGTGCTGAGATTTCTGGATTCTTCTGGTTTCATTTGACTCTTTGTGAAAGTGACGGATGCAGAGACGTGAAGTTCAGCTTCACCAACATATAGTTTAGATATTCTCCAGTTAGTCAGAGGAAGGTTGACCACAGTTATTACTCTTGGTGTAGAGTTGATCCGTTAGTTAGTTAAACCTTAAAACATGAAACTCTCCTTCTCCTCACAAAACCCGGAGTGGTGTTGCTACGATGTCTTTAGGTTCATATTAAACATTATTATCATAATCAATGAACCTGCCGAGAGCCGGAGGCGACTGACACAGAAAACCAGCAAATAATCACGACAGAAAAGTTCTGACATTTCACATGATCGTGATGTGGATGTTGACAAATGGATTGATCCACTAATTGTTTCAGCTCTACTTCAGGTTAACAAGCAGGGATTTATATTGAATAAGGCTTTAACAAAAATAATGTTTTCATTGAAGAATAAATATCAAATTAACGATGTTCAGTTTACCAGAGACAAGAAACTATAAAACGCTGTGTGTTGTAGGTGTGAGCGCTGCACTGTTCTTCTTCTTTAGCGATAATAAAAACATCTGTATCGTCACACTGGAGTAAGTGGCGGTGTTCAGGTCTTTCTCTCTGTCTCTGTGCTGCAGGTGAGTTCGCCACACAGACCTGTTTCCAGGGAAGGTTTGGAGAGGAGGTCGGCAGCGATCAGTTCGGAGGCTGCATCATGTTCCACGCTCCCAGGCCCAATGAGAATCTTGCCATTGGCCGACTGGAATATGTGGAGGTGAAATGAAACGTCCTCACGTGTTCTGACAGTTATCGAACTTCACAGCTGATTTTATTGATCAGAAAGTTCTGGAATGATTGAAGTCTTCTTCTGGTGCCGCAGGTCTTCCACGCAGGACAGGCCTTCAGACTGGGGCGTTACCCCATCCACTGGCATCTGATGGGGAACATCGACTACAAGTCGTACGTGCGGGGCTGCGCCATCCATCAGACCTACAACAGAGCCGTGACCATCCACAACACCCACCGGCTGCTGGTGGAGCGCAACGTCATCTACGACATCATGGGCGGAGCCTTCTTCATCGAGGACGGCATCGAGACGGAGAACATCCTGCAGTACAACCTGGCCGTGTTCGTCAAGCAGAGCACCAGCCTCCTGAACGACGACGTCACTCCCGCCGCCTACTGGGTCACCAATCCCAACAACATCATCCGCCACAACGCCGCCGCGGGGGGCACCCACTTCGGCTTCTGGTACCGCATGCACGAGCACCCCGACGGCCCGTCCTACGACCCGAACATCTGCCAGAAGCGCGTTCCCCTCGGCGAGTTCCACAACAACACGGTGCACTCTCAGGGCTGGTTCGGCCTCTGGATCTTTAAAGACTTCTTCCCCATGAAGAACGGAGGCTGCCGCTCCAGGAGCCCCCAGCCCGCCGTCTTCAATACCCTCACCACCTGGAACTGCGAGAAGGGCGCCGAGTGGGTCAACGTGGGCGCCGTCCAGTTCAACGGCTTCGTCATGGTCAACAACGAGAAGGCCGGCATCGAAGCCAAGCGCATCTTCCAGTGGGCGGTGTCCAGCTTCGGAGAGGAGGGAGGTGCGACGGTGTCCAACAGCACGATCGTGGGACACGTGGACGAGCTCGCGCTTGGAGACGACTACTGCACGCGCCTCGGTGTCATCACGCCGTTTGACGACGGCATGAGCGTCCTGAACACCAAGTTCCTCAACTTCGACCGCAGCTCCTGTGCGGCCATCGGGGTCACCACCATCGACGGCACGTGCGGAGATCGCTGCGGCGGCTGGGCCGTCAGGTTCAGTGGCGTCCGGTACGTGAACTCCCCCAACAAGGCCAAGTTCAGGTGGGAGCACGAGGTGCAGCTGGTGGACACGGACGGCTCCCTCACAGGTACTCAGCCTCTTACTGCTCAGTTACTACTACTTCACATTACACATCATTTTCATATTAATATTTAGTCATTCAACATTTAACCTTCTCAAACTACAACATTTATCTAATTTAAAAGATTTTACTATCAACAAATCCCATGAAAACCAACAATAAGAGAAGATGAACCTTTACTGACACAGCAGCACAGAAACAGAATCTAAAATAAATAAGATAAAATAGAAATACAATATAAAAATAGATAATTAATAATTAGTCAGAACTTCATCTGTGGCTCACTGCTCCAGTTCCATTTGTTCCTGCTGCTGATGTAAATCTGATAAAATGGTTCATAACCCTGAATTTAAAATTAGTTTGGGACTAATTTCAGTGGCAGATTAATATCCTCATAATCCTCATCTTCACGTGTCAGATGATGTTCAGTTGACTTCAGTGTTGTGATCCTGATCCCAGCTCCTTCAGTCGTTTTAATAAACTCCATCTTCACGTCTCTGATGATCTTATCCTCCGTTCCTGCGTCTGACTAAACTCTCTGTTATTCTCTGTATGTTGGTTGTTTTCAGGAAAGGTCGACCAGAAAGTTGTGCCCATGAGCGCCCTCCTGGACCCCGCCCACTGTTCCCAGAGCGCCGAGTGGAGCTTGGGTTTCCCCGGAGCCGTGTGCGACCACACGGTCGACTTCCATCGTCTGTCCTTCAACAATCCCTCACCGACCTCCCTGAAGGCCAAAGATGTCATCCTAACCAACTCACACGGTATCAGAACACTCACTGAGAGTATCTGTGACCTTTGGTGACCTCTGCTGGTGATCGCTGGGAACTGCAGCAGATAAAGTTCAAGCTGGAAACTGTGTGATATATATATATATATATATATATATATTTTATAAATGCTAAATGCCTTTGAAGTAAAGCATTAACAAATATATAGCAGTGGTTCTTAAAGTGGGGTCCGGGGACCCTCCGGGGTCCTTGAGGGGGTTCCTGGGGTCCCCATAAAAGAGTATAGAGAAGAGAATAATTAACTCTGAGTTTTATTCCATCCATAAATAACAATGACAGAATGTTGGTTTAAACACTGTAATGAAACATACTGATGTTCAGAGTGAATATTTCTGCTGTTCTGTATTTTCTTTATATCTTATATATTATACGAGACTGTGTCTTAGTTGAACATGTTGTTTTTACCCGTCACAGGCAGCAGCGTGGTTCCCTACCTGAAGAAGAGGATGACTCATAAGTTTGGCTGGATGGCCCTGCTGCCTTCTGGGAAAACATACAACTGGTACTTTGACGATATGGATCACATCACCAACATCACTTACAGTGCAAAGTTCTACGGCTTCAAGGTGAAGAAACTTCCTCCACATGTTGCTGATATCAGGAAATAACATACCGATAACTCTCCCTCTTCACTCTGACGTTTCCTCACAGTCGGATCAATACGTGATCATCAACCACAACTTCACCCAGAGTCCAGACCGGTTCCGGGTCATCGATGAGAGGAACGGCTCATCGGCGGCGCTCAGCTTCAGCGGAAACGACAACGGGGACTGGTTCTTCGACGACGGCTCCAACAACCTCTACTACATCGGTGAGACGCGCCCTGATGTGGACCTGTTGATGGTTGTGATCATTTTGATAATCAATTAATCATCCTCATCTCCTCGCCGTTCTGTTCCCTCAGTCTCTGGGAAGACGGACGAGCGGCGGCGGCGTGACAGCGTGGACCGCTCCATGCTCGACGTCCAGATAAACTTCAGGGTTTACCGCTGCTTCTTCCCCAACTGCATCCCGCCACCTCCCCCGCCTCCAGCCACACTCGCCCCCTTACCCAGCGGCCGGCCGGACAACTTCATGTACGTTTAACCTCCGCCGCATCATGAGCGGGAACAAACCGGTTCCAAATGACCAGATAAAGTCCGACGACACCGATGAGTTTCTTTCATTTATCACTTTTTAACACTCACAGAAGCTTCTGTGTCACAGCTGCTCTCAGGACGTGAGACATCAATAACAACAAAGTGATCAATCATTTTTCTGGGTTTTTCCAAATTGTGTAAAGTTTTTATAGAACTCGTAGAAGAGTATTTTATTTATTATTTCCATTTCAATAGATACGGGTCAGATTTGACCTGAACAGTGAAAGTAATTAGCTGCTTTATAGAAACGCTGTTGGTTTGTTGTGGTTCGGTGCGAGACAGTAGAAACAGGTCGAAGCTTGTTTAATGTGAAACTAGTCGTCATATTGTCTCAGGTTTGGTCTGACGTGTTTCTCTGTCTCCGTCCAGTCTCTGGTCAAACGCCTCTTTCTGGGAAAGTTCGGCTGAAAATAACTTCACTGCACCAGCAGAGGGCGCCGACGTGGTCGTCCCGTCAGGTACGAGTCTTAGAGAAACTAAAGCTGTGGTTTCTGCTTACGATCATGATTTTCTTCTCTGTGACGACGGACATGATTTGATGATTAGATTGTAAAACAGTTCACATTGTGTTTGTTCATGGAGCCAGTGACACATGTTGTGACCTCTGACCTCTGTGTCTCTGTCCAACCACAGGGAAGTGGGTCGTTCTGGACGGCGACACTCCCCCCCTCAACAAGCTGACGGTGATCGGCGTTCTGGAGATCCCCGACGCCGCGAACAGCTCGTCCACCAGGAAGAGCCGTTCTGCTCCAGAGTCCGACACTGTGGTGATCGACGCCG